>NC_079362.1:41586329-41776329 GCF_029582105.1 Oenanthe melanoleuca
TCAATTATATAAAATCACCTAAGCACAAAGTTCAAATCACACAACAGCATCTGCATATGTTTAACAGGAATATTTTTCCTATTGGTTACCTGTACAAGATTTGAGTTAGTAGGGCCCAAGTGGCAACAGAGTTCCCAAATACTACGTGTCTCCAGCAGTCAGCAAAGGCCTCATGGGATTTTAAAAGCAGGAACAAGGGGAGACAGACAACTGTTTTGTCCAGAATTTTCCTTTCAACTTACTCTTTGCACAGGAGCAAAATGTTCTGGTAAAAAAAATGAAAAGCAGATTGTGTGTTCATTTTTACCTTGACACATCTTACAATGTTGGTTGCTTTTTTTGAAAAAGTATGCAGAACAGGGAATATCACATACCAATGTAGAAATTAACCATCACACTTAATGGATGTGGTGAATAATGAATTGCCCTAAATTAATTTACCACAAGATTATCCCACAAGGAGATCCAGGAAATATTTTACATGCAATCTTAATCAAACTTATAGCCACACTTACTTTCAGTTATGATATTTTAGTAGTTAGGTAAAATTTTTTTTTGGTTGCTCTCAATGTCAAAATTGATTGGAAGTCTCTCACATCTCGCTTCACCTGTTTATTTTTTTCATCATTTTTTCTTTGCTTTACAGCATTCTTGTGAATTTGCCGTGGACATCACTCACAGTACTGGCATGTTAGACATTCCTTTCTACTGTGTCCTTACACTCTTTTCAAACTTTAGACATATAAGGAAGGGCATTGTCAAAATCCAAATCATGAAGGTATAACATTGCAGACAAAATGGTCCAGCTGGGACCATGAGGGATTTCTGCGCTGGAAGTCTGGTTTGGGAGTATAAGTCTAGTTTAGAAGGATAGGAGAAGTATGCTCACAGACATGCATAACTCAGCTGTTCAGCAAAGCAGCAAATTTTCAGTTCCCACGCCTACTTCCTTCTATTCCCTTTTGCCCAAAACAGAACAAACAAACAAACAAACAAACAAACTCAATTACAATAGTTGACAAAAATTTATGAAACATCAGAGTGTATCTGACTTTAATTGTATTACAGATATTTGCTTTTTTCCACCTTTTTTTGTAATTAAGAAAAGCATTTTAGTGAAGGGAAATAAACTGATAAGAAGTCCACCAAAAAATTCAGATTTAGATGCTGAATCCTAAGATAAGCAAAGCAGTTTTTGTAACTGGAAATTCACCTTTTCATATATGATAAATTGAATAAAACAAGCAAAAAAAAACCCAAAAAAAACAAACCTGACAAACAAAAAAAGCAACCAACCAAACAAGAAACCACCAGAACTGAGACAGGTGTCCTTCAAGAAACGTTTTTTAAACCCAAACTTTGGAAACAACACCTGTCTATAATCACAGCTGTGGAAATAATATATTAGAATGGAAGAAAATCTAACAGGATTTGTTTGTAATGTTTCACTGCTGGTGGTGTAGTAGAAACAAAATATCCACATTAAATAGGTAGTGTTCTTTTTCAGCCTGCATCCTTCCTCTAAGTCCTTCAGGCCCTCCTGTTCAGGCAGAATTTGCAGATTTTCCACTGGATTACAGAAATGATGCCAACATGAGTATGCTTTATCTCACAGAGCTCTAATTTAAATGTATATCCTATTACAATGGAACAGCAGGTTTCCAGATCTCTACCATGCTGGCATTTGCTCCAAAGATGGAACAAGATGGCCCACAAAGGTCACGCTCATGTTAAACTGGACTCTACTGATGCTGAGAGCGGCTGTTTAGTCCAAGTCCCTCAGCTGGATGGAGGCAGGCAAGGAGCTCAGGCTGCACCCCTGTGTGTCAGGGCCACAGCCCCAAACCTTCCGCCAGCTGCTCCAGAAGCCCTTTAGCCAGAGATGGCTAAATTTCTCACACCTACATGTTTCAGGTAATATTTCTCTCAAAGGCAGGCAGACGGAAGGTTTACAAGGTTTACACATTTGCAAGCAGTCCCAGTTACTCCCAGTTACTCCTGATGGGATTTGTGCATGCTGCTTTGAAAATGTAGCCCTTCAGGCCTACATACGGTTAGCATAACAAGTAGCTGCTACAAATGGCCAGGAAGACTGAATATGCAATTAAATAGCTGTGTTTTCTGAATCAATATGAATTGATTGAAAAGTAAACACTTGAGCTTAATCTATTACTATCATATAAAATTGGCCTTCTTCCTAAGCGGCATTAAGAAATTTTGCCTGACCTTTCTTGTCTGGAGCAGTGTCTTTCAAAGGAGGAAAAATTTGCAAACTTTCTGTCATCCAGAGCAGAATAACAAGAGAAAGTGCATCATTTGACTGAATTCGAGTCTGTATTACTGTGTATATTATATTCATTTGTGGACTTCAATCAACTGTGAGCCAGAACACTGTTTCACCAAAACCACTATATTTTGTCTATGAGTTCATCAGGCCAAAATCACTCTGTGTCTGAAATTTATATAGCTCAAACATTATACATATGGTGTCCAACCTACCCTACAGAAACAACAGGCATGCAACCATTACCACCATAATTTTGTTTGAAATAACACCAATTACATATTGTGAGGGGGAAAAGAACTCCTAGATTATGTAAAATAGAGAGCAGATTCATTATGAGACCGAAAAAAAAGTAGATTTGTGCTCTTAATGAAATTGTACATTCAAAGCACAACAAAAATGAGCCAGTATTTCGAGGGTGCAAGAGGGGGGGCAGGGAACTAAACACTTCTTCTTTCCTCAAGACTTACAAAAAATGCTTTAATTGCACTATATGCCCAAGTAACTTTCTTTTATCTCTGTACATAAATTGAAAAGGGAAATGATAATGACTAAATAGTGCCTGGATTAGGGGCAATAGTATATATCAGCGTCCAAAAAATCCTAAAACCCACTAGCTTTTACAGTACATCAAACAGTCATAATCCAATCAGTAATAATTAAGAATTCCTTTAGCTGAAAGTTGTGGGCTTTTTCATAGACACATAACCTAAGGAAATAAATGTTTTCTGGCAGTGACTGCTGACCCCAAGGCCAGACAGAGCTGTCGTAATGGTTTATAAGAAAAAATACTCTGCCTCCTGAAAATTGTATCTGCTCTTATTCTCACAGGTCAGCCACTCAAAAAACTCAAAAAAAAAATGCATCTCAGCATTCTACTACCCATTGTACCTGTGAGCAAAAACTTTTCTTTGTGGCATAAATTGCACAGACTTCTCCCACTGGGTCAATGGGATTTCATGAGCAGTGTAATACAATTGCTGAATGGAATCCATTAAGTAAATTAAAGTAAAAATTACACTGTGATAGTTGTGCTTCTTTTTTTTTTTCGGGGTTGGGGGTTGGTTTGTTTGGGTTTTTTTTTTGTTTGTTCATCTGTGGGGGGTTTTTTTAAGATTATGTTTGCGGGCAAATTACAATTTCTTGTATTTCTATAAAAGCATTCCAGCATTTTAAGTTTTTCTTGATTTGGGTGGCAGAAACTTAGATTTGACTCCTTGAGGTTTACTTACAGAGATTTTCATCCTTATTTTTTCTTTACAAGAAGGAGATCCTACAGCAAAAAAAATTAATTATTGATATAATTTTTAAAAGTAAAAAGAACTCTTACTCGTCCAATCCAGTGTTTCTGTTTAAATGCAAACAAAAACATTGTCAAGACTCAAGCCTGCCTGCAGCACAAAATCTTAAATACTTCAAAGCCTGTGTAACTGGGCTGTCTGTTTCACGACAGCATAGGAGATTCAAGCACAGCAGTGATCTTTCATGTTTGCTGTGCTTTACCTTTGGCTGGCAGGACTTAAAGTCTTTCTTCATCAGCTCTTTAACTTCACAAACTTCTATCTACAAAGAGAGTTTTAGAAAACATAATAAATATGTATTAACATAATAACTGTATGCATACATTTTTAATATAACATAAGATTTTGGATTAATGGTTAAAATTTAAATAGAAAATTTAACTATAGATAAATGAAGCAGCAATGTTTCAGATCTCACAATGAGATTTTCATATATTTGTGTTAATTATAGAGGGTTCAATACAGTATAAAACAAAACTATTTTTTAAAACATCAGGGAAATACCAAAAAGGAGGGGCAAAAAAAACAAGTCATCTCAAGTCTGAAATCAAGCAAATTTCATTTTTTCTTTAAGCACCAGGCTTGAGTATCATTTCCTCTTAACTGTTCCTCAACAATAACTCCTTAAGAGCCATTGACAAGTTATGCCCATATAAAGTGAGCAGGGACAAGTACCAGCATGCATTGAATGTAATGCGATTGATGAAACTCCTTCAAACTCTTTCAGTTCTTCATAAACAAAGCTCCTGCAGTCCTTATTCAGGCAAATTTCCATTGAAGACAATTCGTATTTCTGTCTGTAGCGGCTTGTTTCTCCACTACAAGACAACCAGGTAGCAACCCTAGTATAATCTTTTACACTAGTCTGTCTGATGATAAAAGGAGGATGTAGAAGGAGTTTCTGTTCCAGCTCTCCACATTGTGTCTCAGGCTAACTGGGGACTTGACTGCAGAAACTTGTGATTACTCTTTTTTTTTCCAAATTTGATAAAATTGAAGCATGCCAGGATCACATGTAATTTACTACAGATGACATTCCAATCTAAAATAAAGGAAGTCTTTGTTAGTTAATAGAAAATGTAGAGAAGTAGTATTTCAAACAGTAGATCAGATGTGTGAAGAAACATCTATATCACCACTTATATGTGTGTGAATGCAAAAGAATACTTACAAAAGTCACGGTCAAACCAGAAATTCAATTGTATAATTTCACAAAGCACAATAATTGTAAGGGACAGTAGGTGAGAGAAGGCTTCAGAAAGACTCCTAGGGAGTGTTGGAGCAAGGTAAGAACTTGGCACTTAGAGCAGCACTTTAGTGGTTCTTATATAAATAGGATATTTCACAGTCAGATGCTTTGTGTTCCAGATTTGAACCAGATGTAATGTTCTTGCCAAATACTCTCTGTGCTTTCCAAAACTCTGATGTTTTATGTTTGCCTCTCATATAGAGCATTCCTCTGTATACCGACTTCCAAACCTGACAGGATCCTCATTGACAGTTACTAAGCTGTATGTACAAATACAATAATTAATGCAACCACAGAGGAAAATATTTATGCAATGATAAAATGGCTGCTATACCAGATAGATATTAGTATCATAGTTTTCAAAGGTAACTGTATGCCGAGAAGAAATTCTCTAATGTTAAAGTGATAGCAATGTGCCAGACTGCACATTCCATTTCTCCGCCAGTCATCATGGGTACATAAGTAGTCTGATAGAGAGCTAATCATTAAAAATTGAGCTGAAAAATCTTTTTTGAGAATCTTAGCTTTCTCCATTAGACTTCTCATTAGCACTTCTGTCTTATTTTCCAAGGGGAAGCTTGCTTCATTTTTTTTTTCTGGCCTACACATTTGTAAAACAGAATCACAGAATGGGTTGGGTTGGAAGACACCATAACTGGTCATCTGATCAAACCTCCCTGCTCAAGGAGGTTCATCCTATAGCACATGGCACAGGATTGTGTCCAGATAATTCTTTAACATCTCCAATGAGGAAGACTCCAAAACCTCTCTGGGCAACCTGTGCAAGTGCTCAGTCACCCACACAATAAAGAAGATATTCCTTATGTTCAAGTGGAGCTTCCTGTGCACAAGTTTGTCCCCATTGCCTCTTATCCTATGGCTTGGCACCACTGAGCAGAGCCTGGATCCATCCACTGATACCCTTCCCTCAGATACCCACTGACATTGATGAGGTCCCCTCTCAGTTGTTGTCTATCAAGGCTGAACACGCCTAGGTCTCTTGACCTTCCTTCATAAAACAGATTGTCCAGTCCCTTAATCTTTGTCATCCTCTTCTAGACCCACTCCAGGATCTCCACGTCTCTCTTGATCTGAAGAGCCCAGAAGTGGATGCAGTACTCCATAGACAGCCACACGAGGGCAGGACAGATTAGAGAAGAGTAGAGTAGAGTAAAGTAGAGTAGAGCAGAGTAGAGTAGAGTAGAGTAGAGTAGAGTAGAGTAGAGTAGAGTAGAGCAGAGTAGAATAGAGTAGAGTAGAGCAGAGTAGAGTAGAGTAGAGTAGAGTAGACTAGAGTAGAGGGACAGGATCAGCCCCCTTGTTCTGCTGGAAATGCTCTTCCTAATCACCCCAGGACACCATTGGCTTTCTTGGCCACCAGGACACCCTGCTGGCTCATGGACAGCTTGCTGTCCACAAGGAACCCCAGGTCTTCTCCTCAGAGCTGCTACCCAGCAGGTCAGCTCCAGCCCCTGCTGATGCCTAGGTTATTTCTTTCCAGTGCATATTTGTCTTCAGTGTCAGAAGGTTCCTCTCTGCCCATCTCTCCATCCTGCCAAGGTCCAGCTGAAGGGCTGCACATTTTTCTGGGGTATTTACCACTCCTTCCAGCTATGAGGGAGTCTAAGAAGACTTTGTGAGTAACAGTGTCAAAAGCCTTACTGAAGTCTAGGTACACAATATCCATTGCTCTCCCTTTGTCCATCCATGTGGCAGTTTTGATGCCAAACTGATTTTTGCTTCTATATATTCTTAATATATATTTGTAGCTCTATAGCTTATTATTGTATAATTATATAAGCTCATAGCTAGTATTTTTCTGCTCTGCTAGACAGAAAGAAAAAAGCATGTTCCTAAGGTCCTATCCTAATCCTATTTCTTGAGATTGAAGGTTGAGCCACCTTCTCAAGACACTTTCTGCCATAAACAACAGTTGATAAAGGGGAGTTTCAGAAGAGGGTCAAACCTCATCCCCTGGGGATTGGGGATTTTTGTCAGTTATGCTAATTTGCTAAACTAATAAAACTGTGTTTGCCCTATGTCATGAGTATCTTTGGCACATTTTTCGGGGTGTATCCCAGTGTCATTCACCTGCAGGTGTCTTCACTAAAGCATTTTACCACCTAACCTTTTTTTGCTCTTGGTTTTAGGGCTCAAAAAGCCATTAGTCTCACCACAGAAGACAGCTGTTCAAGCATGATTTAGCACTAATTAATGCACTCCTTCTGATCATCTTCTAGTCTTCCATGGGGATAGAAACAGCCTCCAGAATGAGGTGTTCTATCATCTTTCGAGGGATTGAGGTGAGACTGACCAGCTGGTAGTTCCCTGGGCCCTCTTTCTTGCCCTTTTGGAAGAGTAGGGTGACATTTTGCCTTCTTCCAGCCTTTAGGAATCAAATTTTCTGGTTCAAAGATGATCATGAGCAGCCTGGCCATGGTGTCTGCCAGGTCTTTTGGCACTCTTGGATGCATCCCATCAGGGTCCATGGACTGGTGGAGGTTGAGCTTATCTCAACTGGGTGTTCTGTAACCCAATCCTCTGTGAAGGAGTGAAAGCCTTCTTTCCAACATTCCTTTACCCTGGTGCCCTGTGTAAGAGATTCCTGAGGGCTGGTCTTGTCAGCGAAGACTAATGGAAAGAAAGTGCTCAAGTAACTCTTGTCTTCTTTGTTTTCTCTGTTACCAGGGTTCCCCCTCCATTTAGTAACAGTCTCACAATATCATTTATTTCCCTTCAGTTGCTGATATATTTGAAAAAGCCCTTCTTGCCATTAGCCAGATTTATTTCAAGATAGGCCTCAGCCTTCCATGTCTCATTTCTACCCACTCTGTGATGTCTCTGTATTTTTCCCAAGTGGTCTGACCCTGTTTCCATCTCCAGTGTGTTTTCTGTTTATATTTAAGGAATGACAGGAGCTCTTTGTTCATCCATGGACCTTTCTTGTCCCTATAGCCTAACTTCTTGCACATTGGGATATATCATCCTTGAGCCAGGAGGAAGTGACATTGGGATATCAACCATTCTTCCCTAAAGGACCTGTTCCCATGGGATTCCTCCAACAAAATTCCCTGAAGTGGCCAGAGTTCTCTCTCTTGAAGTCCATGGTTAGAATCTTAATTGCTGCATTGTTCACTCCTCACCCAATAGGGAACTCTACAGTCTCATGATCACTACCCAGCCAAGGCTGCCCCAAACTTTACATCTCCCACAAGGCCTTCCTTGCTTGTTAGTGTGAGGTCAAGCAGGTACAACATTCCATGTGGGATCCTCCACATGATGATAGGGAGCTGTTATCAGTGCTTTTCAGGAGCCTGCTGGGCTGTTTGTGTTTCACAGTGATGGTTCTGCAGCAGATGTCAGGGTAATTAAAGTCCCCCACAAGAACCAGCGTTTGTGTTTCTGAGGCTGTTTTGTGCTGCATGTTGAAGGCCTCATTCACTTCCTTCTCCTGCTCATGTCTCCTCCTCATGTAGCAATCACTCACAAAACCTCCTTACCATTTTATTGTTACTGTTGTTATATATTATCATTATCATAATTTTATGATCATAATCACAATTTCCTAATCCCCATATTCAGGCACTCTCCCTATATTCTTTCTAGGATAGATTTCATTGGTTCCACTGCATTGCCTATGCATTTCCTTCTTACACTTTCATTTGTCTAGGAGGTCCTTACTGACCCATGCTGGTCTCCTTGCTCAATTTCTCTCATGTAGGAATCAAGATCTCTCATATTTAAAGAATAATGTCCTTAAAGAGCTCACAGATCCATTCATTTCCTATGTTCCTGAAGGCAGGTTCCCAGGGTGTCATGTCCACTATTTTTTTTTAAGAAATGAAAATTGTCTCTCCTACGATTTAGCACTCTATCTCTACTCCCCCAGTCCATTTTCCTGTGAGTTCATCAGTATACAATCACTGAAATTGAGGCTACCACCAGTCTTATTCTTTCATGCTATTCCTATATTACTATATTGCTTCTTCTCTGATCAGACTGTGATGAAGTCTTCAAATTTGAGGTATTGTTTACTACAAATGGGAGAAAAGCATTAAAGACAGATTTCAAAAGAGCCATGTTTATAATGGAGACTTTTTTAACATGAAGCAGAGAAGGGCAGACTGTGCTCTTTTCAGCAAAATATATATTTATACAAATTCACTTGCAAAAGAGTTTATTGAGCCAATCACATTTTTAAGTGAATAGATTAATATATTAATTTAAATTTTCAAGTTAATGGAAATTACGAATCGAGTTTTTTCAAGTTAATGGAAAATATTAATTTAAATTTTAGAATTGCAGCTTTCCCTACTGTTATAGAAGTTATTATTCACAGAAATCACAGGACTTTTGTGCTGACCAGCATCTGATTTGTAGAGTTACAGGGCCTTTTCCAAAAGCCTTGCTGCTGTAGACAGCCCTTGTGGAAATTATAGCCTCAGAGCATGTACCATAGATGTTTCACTCCTGTAAAAGACAGAAGTGCTACCACCTTCAAATTAACAACCTTCTGGCAACAGAATCACAATAAAAGGCAAACATTTTGTCCCAACAGGATTTTTTTCTGGTGACAATGCAACTGCTTCCATGAAAAAGAAAGGTACAAAATGAAGTTCAGTTAGCTTAGAAAAATAAAATATTTTACAGTTTCACAATGACTTTTCTTATTTTTTGATACCTACAAAACCTGCAAAAAAAAAAAAAAAAAAAAAGACACTGCAAAGTTGTGGTTTATAGGATTCCCTACCTATGAAAATTGGTGACTGCAGAAAAAAAAGGAGGGAACAGCTATAAAACAGGCTTGGAACAACTTCTTCAAGAAGGAACACTTTTCACCACTGTTTAAAGTCCCACCTATATGGATCACAAAGCTGCTGAACTAGTTCACAGAATCACAGAATCAAAAGGTTGGAAGAGACCTTAAAGATCATCCAGTCTAACTCATGCCCTAACACCTCAAGTAACCACAGCACCAAGGTGTGCCATATCCAATTTTTTTTTAAAACATATTCAGTGATGGTGACTCAACCACCTCCCCAGTCAGACCATTCCAGTACCTTATCACTCTTTCAGTAAAGAACTTTTTCCTGATATCCAGCCTATATTTCCCTTGGTGCAGCTTGAGACTGTGTCCTCTCATTCTGTGAGTTGTTGCCTCATAAAAGAGACCAACCCTCACCTGCCTACAGCCACCTTTCAGGGAGTTGAAGAGAATGATAGGGTCACCCCTGAGTCTCCTTTTGTCCAGGCTGAACACCCCCAGATCCCTGTCCTAGTTTGAAGGACAGGTGTCTGCCAATAAAGGCTCCTCTTTGAGATAGAGAATTTAATTCCATTCCTTCCCAAGTATTATAATTGTTTGAATCATGGACTCTAAGGCAGAGATAAGGGGGTAGGAATAACAGCTCTTTTACTAATATATCAGAAACAACAGCAGTTATCAAAATTACCAACAAAACAGAGCAGATAACTCGGTCCTAGTCCTTTCTTTAGCTGAGGGCACACTCTCTCTGCACTTGGTGCCGGTGCTGCAGACGGAACAGAGCCGGCACAGCTGTGGAGAGCAGGCGGGAGCGGAGGCGGGAGGGGGCGGCAGAGGCTGTGCTGTGTCTCAGGTGGGAGCGGGCTGGGAGCAGGCTCCTCGCTCACTGTTTGTGTCCCAGTGATTGGCTGTGTCCTCAGAGGCAGGAGGCTGGAGCGGGGCAGATGCAGGACAGGTGATTGCAGAGGGTCTGGCTCTCCTGCCTTTGACCGCGTGGCTACAGATGGAGGGGGGGCATCCTCCTCCGAGCTCACCGGATGCACGAGTCACCCCCCTCCCACCTACCCCTTTGTCTAGAGTCCTCAAAATTTAGGTTACCAATCCGGGCGCGCTGGGTGATGAGGGCAATCCACTTGCTCCATGTGGCGTCGGTGGCGTGGTGAGTTGAGGGAACCTTTCCTTTGAACATCCACCCCAGCACTGGCAGTCGGGGTTCCAGGAGAAGCTGTGCTTCCGTGCCAATCACCTCTGAGGCAGCTTGAACTCCTTCATAGGCAGCCAGGATTTCCTTCTCTGTGGGAGTGTAATTGGCTTCAGACCCTTTGTAACTTCTGCTCCAGAATCCCAGGGGTCGGCCTCGGGTCTTCACCAGGCACCTTCTGCCACAGGCTCCAGGACAGACCATGGTTCCCGGCTGCAGAGTAGAGCACATTCTTTACCTCTGGTCCCGTCCTGACTGGGCCAAGGGCCACTGCATGAGTGATCTCCTGCTTGATCTGGGCAAAGGCTTGCTGCTGCTCAGGGCCCCAGTGGAAATGGTTCTTCTTGCGGGTGACCAGGTAGAGAGGGCTCACAATTTGGCTGTACTCAGGGATGTGCATTCTCCAAAAGCCTATGGCACCTAGGAAAGCTTGTGTTTCCTTCTTGCTTGTTGGTGAAGACATTGCAGTGATCTTATTGATGACCTCAGTGGGGATCTGGCGCCGTCCATCTTGCCACTTCACTCCCAGGAACTGGATCTCTCGGGCAGGTCCTTTGACTTTGCTCTTTTTAATGGCAAAACCGGCTCCCAGCAAAATCTGGATGATCTTCTCTCCCTTCTCAAATACCTCCACTGCCGTGTTCCCCCACACAATGATGTCATCGATGTACTGCAAATGTTCCGGAGCCTCACCCTTTTCCAGGGCAGCCTGGATCAGTCCGTGGCAGATGGTGGGGCTGTGTTTCCACCCCTGGGGCAGTCGGTTCCAGGTGTACTGCACGCCCCTCCAGGTGAAAGCAAACTGAGGCCTGCACTCTGCTGCCAAAGGAATGGAGAAAAACGCATTGGTGATGTCAATGGTGGCATACCACCTTGCTGCCTTGGACTCCAACTCATACTGCAGCTCCAGCATGTCCGGCACGGCAGCGCTCAGCGGTGGAGTCACTTCATTCAAGGCACAATAGTCCACAGTCAGTCTCCATTCTCCGTCAGATTTTCGCACAGGCCAGATGGGGCTGTTGAAGGGTGAGTGGGCTTTGCTCACCACCCCTTGGCTCTCCAGCTCACAGATCATCTTGTGGATGGGGATCACAGCATCTCGATTTGTCCGGTACTGCCGGCAGTGCACTGTCATGGTGGCAATTGGCACCTGTTGCTCTGTCACTTTCAGAAGCCCCACTGCAGATGGGTTTTCTAATAGTCCAGGCAAAGTGTTCAGCTGCTTAATGCTCTCTGTTGGTACAGCAGCTATTCTAAAAGCCCACCTGAACCCCTTTGGGTCTTTGTAGTAGCCATTCCTGAGGAAGTCTATGCCTAGAATACGTGGAGCCCCTGGGCCAGTTACAATAGGATGTTTCTGCCATCCCTTCCCTGTCAGGCTCATCTCAGCTTCCAGCAAAGTGTATTCTTGTGATCCCCCCGTCACCCCAACAATAGAAACAGGTACCTTCCCCACATGTTCTGATGGTATCAGGGTGCATTGTGAACCAGTATCAACTAGCACTCTATGTTCCTGTGGCTTTGATGTGCCAGGCCATCGCACCCACACTGTCCAATAGATCCTGTCATCCCATGCCTCTCCCTGGCTAGAGGCAGGGCCCCTCTAGCCCTGGTTATTATTTCTTTCCTGGGCATACATAGTGGAGGTTCCTTCCAGGGGATCTGACAGATCATCCTCCCTTCTGTGATACCCTGCACCTTTACCATGGGAGGCTGAGGCTACCTTCATCTTAGCACGGTTCCCTCGGTTAGCATTTCCCTCCCTGAGTTGACACACCTGTGCTGCCAGGACAGAAGTGGGTTTCCCATCCCATTTTCCCATGTCTTCTCCATGGTCTCGTAGGAAAAACCACAGGTCAGCTCATGGGGTGTACCCTCTCTCCCTAGCTGGGGGGTGTTGGGTTCTAACTTTGGGGCCTGTGACTCGCACTGGTGCCACACTGATCTTCCTCACCTCCACCCTCTCCTCCCTCATCTCCTCTTGGAGGTCCCTGGCCACGGCAGAGACATTGGCCTGCATTGGGCCATTCATCATACTCTCAAAATTTCTGAGTCTGTTGGCAACAGAACCCACTGTCTCTTGGTGGTCATCAGCGTTGATCATTGCAATGAAGGTGGTATACTGAGATGGCCCCAGGGTTGCCAGATTCCACAGCATCTGCCCTGTGCACCTGACCTTGTCAGGGTCATTGTCATGCTGTCCATCCCTCCCAAAGAGTACCTCTAATACTGCCACTTGTCTCAGCTGCTGGATCCCTTCCTCAAGGGTATTCCAGCGCATTCTATGGTGGTGCTCCTGCATTCTCTCTTTGTGGACAAACTTCTCTCTCACACTCATTAAAAGCCGGTCCCAGAGGGAAAGGAGGCCTTGCTCCCTTACAAATATCTAGTCCAAACCTGAATCCTGGGCCAAGGATCCCAAATTCCTGGCCTCAGTTCCATCCAGTTGCACACCTGTTCCCGTAAGGTCCCAGACCCGGAGTAACCAAGTTGTAAAAGGCTCACGGCCTCGCCGTGCAATGTCTTTACGCAGGTTACGGAGACTGTCGTATGAGAGGGACTCGGTGACAATCTCAATCTCTGGCTCCCTTGCTGGCTGTGAGGATCCTCCTGGCTGATCCCCATTATCTAGGTGCCTCGTTTTGATCTTAGATTTTCTAGTTTCCACAGGGGCAACTGCTGCTGGCTGTGGCTGCCCCTGTGATCCGGCTGGAGCCTGGACAGATACAACATCTACGGGTTCCACTGCAGCACCATCTGACTCTCCCTCTTTAGTGCAGGGGGAGGGTTTCTCACCAGCTGAAGAAAAGTGCTCCTTCAACATCTGCCTGTGCTCCTTAAACATCTGGCTGTGCTCCTTCAACATCTGGCTTTGCTCCTTCAATACCTGGCCAATATCCTTCACTAGAGCTCCCACCCACTCTGGGTGGTTCATTTCTGCAGTGGGCTGTGGGGCAGCATCAGGCTCTGGGGCAGCATCCCTATCCCCGGAGCAGAGTCATGGTCTGGGGCAACATCCCTAGTCCCTTGGGCAGGGTCATGTTCTGGGGCAACATCCCTGGTCCCTGTGGTAGGGGCAGACTCTGCGGCCACATCCCTAGTCTCTGGGGCCACATCCCTAGTCCCTGGGGCAGGGGAAGACTCTGGAGCAATATCCCTAGTCCCTGGGGTAGGTATCAGGGCTGTTAACCAAGCCAAAATTCCCTTGTCTCTGAATGCTGAGAAGAACAGGCCTATCAGCAACGCCAGCCTCTGTATAATAACACTAGCAATTAAACAGATCTGAAATCCTTGAAAACTGGTGGAGTAGCCTCAAATAACTGGGTGATAGTTTGGGAGAAAATTTCCCTTGCATTCATTACTTCACAGTAAGTACCATTATTGAAATAACCCCAGAAACACGCAGTTAGAGTATGATAGTTCTGGATCCATGTGGCCACTTTCCAGAGAAAATTAAAAACCCATGAATTCCTGACATAATCAATCCACCAAACTAATCGGATAATAGCTACAGTAACTTTGGTGAGAGGGCCCATATTCAAAAAAGGGCTTACAAATGGGAGAGAGGTATCTGTGGCCACATGGAGCCCAAACCAGATTAAACCGGACAACATGTTGCCCCTCAAGAGAGCTGTTACTCCTGTCTTAACTCACCTCTTAATGCTCTCAAGCCCCACATTGGGCGCCAAAATCAGTCCTGGTTCGAAGGACAGGTGTCTGCCAAGAAAGGGAGAAATTTTCCTTTGAAACAGACCCGAATTCCACTCCTCCCCAAATATCATAAACGTTTGAATCAAGGACTCTGAGGCAGAGATAAGGGGGTAGGAATAACAGCTCTTTTACTAATATATCTAACTGTACCAGCAGAAACAACAGCAATTGTTAAAATTACCAACAAAACAGAACAGATTACTCGGTTCCAGTCCTTTCTTTAGCTGTGGGCACGCTCTCTCTCTGCAGGAGCGGAGGCGGGAAGGGGCGGCAGCGGCCGCGCCGGTCTCAGGGGGGAGCGGCTGGAGCGGGCAGCTCCTTGCTCACCGTTTGGGTTCTGGTGCTCAGCTGTGTCCGCAGAGACTGGAGGCTGTAGCAGGGCAGATGCAGGGCAGGTGATCGCAGAGGGTCTGGCTCTCCTGCCTTTGGCCGCGTTGCTCCAAGACCGAGAGGATCCCCCTCCCAGCTCGCCGGAATCACGAGTCCCCTCCGGAAGCACGAGAGCCCCTCCCCAAGCCGATCCCACCCACCCCTTTTGTCCAGAGCCAGCAAAGATCTGCGGTGCAACCAGCCAGCTCCATTAGCATGACAATGGGAAAAATTCCCCAAATTGACACAGTAATAGGAAAACACTCAACCCCCAACAGTCAGTTACAATAGGATGTTTCTGCCATCCCTTCCCTGTCAGGCTCATCTCAGCTTCCAGCAAAGTGTATTCCTGTGATCCCCCTGTCACCCCAACAATAGAAACAGGTACCTTCCCCACATGTTCTGATGGTAGCAGGATGCACTGTGAACCAGTATCAACTAGCACTCTATGTTCCTGTGGCTTTGATGTGCCAGGCCATCGCACCCACACTGTCCAATACTCTCTGTAATCCCATGCCTCTCCCTGGCTAGAGGCAGGGCCCCTCTAGCCCTGGTTATTATTTCTTTCCTGGGCATACATAGTGGAGGTTCCTTCCAGGGGATCTGACAGATCATCCTCCCTTCTGTGATACCCTGCACCTTTACCATGGGAGGCTGAGGCTACCTTCATCTTAGCACGGTTCCCTCGGTTAGCATTTCCCTCCCTGAGTTGACACACCTGTGCTGCCAGGACAGAAGTAGGTTTCCCATCCCATTTTCCCATGTCTTCTCCATGGTCTCGTAGGAAAAACCACAGGTCAGCTCGTGGGGTGTACCCTCTCTCCCTAGCTGGGGGGTGTTGGGTTCTAACTTTGGGGCCTGTGACTCGCACTGGTGCCGCACTGATCTTCCTCACCTCCACCCTCTCCTCCCTCATCTCCTCTTGGAGATCCCTGGCCACGGCAGAGACATTGGCCTGCATTGGGCCATTCATCATACTCTCAAAATTTCTGAGTCTGTTGGCAACAGAACCCACTGTCTCTTGGTGGTCATCAGCGTTGATCATTGCAATGAAGGTGGTATACTGAGATGGCCCCAGGGTTGCCAGATTCCACAGCATCTGCCCTGTGCACCTGACCTTGTCAGGGTCATTGTCATGCTGTCCATCCCTCCCAAAGAGTACCTCTAATACTGCCACTTCTCTCAGCTGCTGGATCCCTTCCTCAAGGGTCTTCCAGCGCATTCTACGGTGGTGCTCCTGCATTCTCTCTTTGTGGACTCATTAAAAGCCGGTCCCAGAGGGAAAGGAGGCCTTGCTCCCTTACAAATATCTGGTCCAAACCTGAATCCTGGGCCACGGATCCCAAATTCCTGGCCTCAGTTCCATCCAGTTGCACACCTGTTCCCGTAAGGTCCCAGACCCGGAGTAACCAAGTTGTAAAAGGCTCACGGCCTCACCGTGCAATGTCTTTACGCAGGTTACGGAGACTGTCGTATGAGAGGGACTCGGTGACAATCTCAATCTCTGGCTCCCTTGCTGGCTGTGAGGATCCTCCTGGCTGATCCCCATTATCTAGGTGCCTCGTTTTAATCTTAGATTTTCTAGTATTCACAGGAGCAACTGCTGCTGGCTGTGGCTGCCCCTGTGATCCGGCTGGAACCTGGACACATATAACATCTACGGGTTCCACTGCAGCACCATCACACTCTTCCTCTTTAGGGCAGAGCAGGGGTTTCTCACTGGGTGGGGAAAAGATCTGGCCTATCTCCTTCACTAGAACCCCCATCCACTCTGGGTGGTTCACTTCTGCTGGGGGCTGTGGGGCAGTATCAGGCTCTGAGGCAGGGTCAGGCTCTGGGGCAGCATCCCTAGCCTTTAGGGTAGGGTCAGGTTCTGGGGCAGCATTTCTAGTCTCTGGGGTAGGGTCAGGCTCTGGGTCAGCACCACTATATCCTGGCGTAGTTATCAAGGTTCTTATCCAAGCCAAAATTCCCTTGTCTCTGAATGCTGAGAAGAACAGGCCTATCAGCAACACCAGCCACTGTATAATAACACTAGCAATTAAAGCAGATCTGAAATCCTTGAAAACTGGTGGAGTAGCCTCAAATAACTGGGTGATGGGTTGGGAGAAAATTTCTCTCGCATTTATTGCCTCACAGTAAGTACCATTATTGAAATAACCCCAGAAACACACAGTTAGAGTATGATAGCTCTGGATCCATGTGGCCACTTTCCAGAAAAAATTAAAAACCCATGGATTTCTGAAATAATCAATCCACCAAATGGATCAGATAATAGCTACAGTAACTTTGGTGAGGGGGCCCATATACAAATATAGGCTTGCCAATCAGAGAGAGATATCTGTGACCACATGGAGCCCAAACCAGATTAAACCAGACAGCATGTTGCCTCTTAAGAGAGCTGTTACTCCTTTCTTAACTCTCCTCTCAATGCCCTCTGGGTCACCAAAATCTGTCCTGGTTTGAAGGACAGATGTCTGCCAATAAGGACAGAAGCTCCACTTTGAGATAGAGAATTTAATTCCGTTCCTTCCCAAGTATTATAATTGTTTGAATCATGGACTCTAAGGCAGAGATAAGGGGGTAGGAATAACAGCTCTTTTACTAATATATCTAACCATACAAGCAGAAACAACAGCAGTCATCAAAATTACCAACAAAACAGAACAGATAACTCGGTCCCAGTCCTTTCTTTAGCTGAGGGCACACTCTCTCTGCACTTGGTGCCGGTGCTGCAGACGGGACAGAGCTGGCACAGCTGTGGAGAGCAGGCGGGAGCAGGAGGGGTGGGGGCGGCAGAGGCTGTGCTGTGTCTCAGGTGGGAGCGGGCTGGGAGCAGGCTCCTCGCTCACTGTTTGTGTCCTGGTGATTTGCTGTGTCCTCAGAGGCAGGAGGCTGGAGCGGGGGAGATGCAGGGCAATGGACTGCAGACCATCTGGCTCTCCTGAGTTCTGGCCCCCTGGCTGGAGACAGGGGGTCCTCTTCCTCCGAGCTCGCCGGAAGCATGAGTCGCCCCCCGCCCGGAAGCCGTTCCCATCTACCCTTTTGTCCAGAGTTGTCAAAAGATCCTGGGCGTAGCTCACAGGCTCCATTATCACAATAATGGGAAAAATTCTTTAAACTGACACAGTAAAAGAAGAAAAACCCAACCCTCAAATACTCCCTCAGCTGTTCCTCACAGGGTTTGTGTTCCAGCCCCTCACCAGCCTTGTTGCCTCCTCTGGGCCCGCTCAAGGGTCTCAACATCCTTCCTAAACTGAGGGGCCAGAACTGGACACAGCACTCAAGGTGTGACCTCACCAGTGCAGAGTACAGGGGAAGAATGATCCCCCTGCTCCTGCTGGCCACACTGTTCCTGACACAGGCCAGGAACCACTGGCCTCCCTGGCCACCAGGCACACTGCTGGCTCGTGTTCAGTCGCTGTTGACCAGAACCCCCAGGTCCCTTTCTGCCTGGGCACTGTCCAGCCACACCATCCCCAGCCTGTAGCACTGCAGGGGGTTATTGTGGCCAAAATGCAAGACTCAGCACTTGGACTTATTGAACTTCATCTTATTTATTCAACTTATTTATTAAACTACTTCCTACTTATTTCCACAGAATTCCTGAGTGACAAAAGAGTGCCAAAAAGAGACTAAGATTTAGGCTAAAAATATTAAAAATTTGCTCCCTTTTGCAGTGTTTACCTTTTTCCTTGTCTTAAAAATAATCTTGATTTCATTCAGGTTGTTTTCTTCTGCACTAAATATCCAGGCATATGCATTTCAAAAATTATGAGCATGTGTATGGATTGAAATAAGACTAAGAGAATAAAGCAAAAATATATAAAGTAGGAGGTATTGTAAAGTCTACATCATGATGGCTGCCAATTTCCCAAGTCTGGGATGGTTTCCTATTTCTGTGTCCCTCAGGTATTATCCAAAGAAGGGACTTCAGCATATACTCATTTGAGGGCAGAAAGCATTCAAAATTAGGATTATATTAAGTCTGAGAATCACATGTATGCTGAGCCCATTAAAAAAATACATCACAATAACTTTTATTTCAAATGTGTTTCTCACTTCAAATCATTTCTAGGAAAAAAAAAACAAAACCAAAAACAACAACAACAACAACAACAAAAAAAAACACAAAAAAAAAAAACAAAAAAAAAAACCAAAAAAAAAAAAAAAAAAAAAACCAAAAAAAAAACAAAAAAAAAAACAAAAAACCAAAAAACCAAAAAACCAAAAAAACAAACAAAAAAAAAACTATAGAAACCATTGCTGTGAATCAGATGTTCTTCTTCTCTGCCTTTCTTTCCTGGTACCATCCAGGGGTTCAGTTATAGTTTTGTGCAAAGGGCTGGGAGCACCTGCAGCTGTGGATCAGATGTGTCAGAGGGTGTTTTGCACACCTGGGATGGATGACAGCAAAACACTTTGGGGGAAGATCAAGAAGTTTGTGATTCCCACTGTTACTGTCTCTCACTTCCTGAGATACATGGCAACTGACAGTTTTTAAGTAATAAGCAGAGTGGCTTGATCATATCTCTAAAGACCGCCCATGTCAGTCTGAGAGGGCTTTACCTTCCAAGGCAGTAGGAAAGTGCAATATCTGCCCATGCCCACTGGTGCAGGAGGTGATGGGGGGGCAAAAAATTCATTCTGGGAAATCTGCACATTTCCTTCTTGGTCACACCACACACAACAGCTATCTTGGATATAATTTTTGCATGCATCCCAGTAGGAAAAACCAGTTGTGATTTGCATTGATCCTTTAGACAAACAGAATTTATATTGAATTTTGGTCTGAATTTAAGTAGCTTCAGAAAAAAACCCAAAAAACAACAACCACAACAACAAAAAATACTCAAAACAAAACAAATAAAAAAACCAAAACAAACAAACAAAAAAACCCACAAAAAAACCCCACCCCCCCCCCCCAAGGTTACTGTGTTTTAGATCACTATTATTATACTTTCAAAGTAAAACATTTTGATTCTTAAATTTGAAACCATTTTTCAAAGTCAGATTAGATTTCTTTTTAGAAGCATTAGAATTGCAGAAATGCAAGACCTTGATTTATTTAAGATTAAATAAAAACATTCCTATTGGGTTATTAAATTTCTCATGGACCTTATTTGTTTGTTTATATTTGATTCAGTTTATCACAAATAAATAAATAAGTAGCTGAATTTTCATGGGTCTTGAATTCACTATGACTAATCTGATTAGAAAAATAAGTATTTGGCAATTTTCTTGGTGAGTAGGCACACTGAATGCCACAAATTCACAGACACAGCTTGTGTCTGATGTAAGAAAATATGCGTAGCATTGAATAATAGTAAAAGGGCTTGTTACAGCTGTGCTGGTCTAAGTATAAAAAAAGAGAGGAAGGGTTTATAGTGTTAAATGCCATATGTTCTGGAAAAGTGGGCACAGCTCTCTTCCCTTCCTTCTCCCTCCTCCCTCCCTGGCACTGCAGTCCTGTTCCAAGAGGCACAGCAGCTGGGGGCTCCTGGCTGAGCTGACAGTCTGGCCCAGCCTTGCCTGGGGATCAGCACACCTTCAGTTTCAGAGTCCCCAGTACTACCAGCCCCCTACCAAGATCTCTCATTGCAATTTTAAGTTCAGCAATAAATCTGTTTTTCATTAATGAGAGAATTAACAAGAGAGAGACAATCTCATTTCAGACCTATTAAAAACAAAATTAGGTATATTAAACAAGGTATATAAAGTGCTGTGGGAAACTTTTTTCACCAATAACCATGACTGCCGCCAGAGTAATCCAATCTAAATTGCTATTGAAAAATTGCATCCCACAGTTTTCCTATTTCTGAAGGTCACCAGCTCCCCCAGACTAGCCCTACCTTAATTTCACTTGCATTAGTTTTACCAACAGTACAAGTGAAAGGCCTTTGAGAGAGTTACTTCTTTTTGTCAACCCATTTTAATAAAATCAGGATCTGGTTAAGTAGGTTTAATCACACAGATACAGTTCTTGTCTCATTGACTCTAGAAGTTTGGGATGTAAAGCTATCCAAGAAAAATCAGAATCAGCACCTCTGATTGCGCTGTGGTGGAAAAGCATATCTGAATATGCTGAAAGGGCTTGTAGCTTAGGTGGAAAATGCTAGATTATGAGCAGAACATTATGTCTAAACATGACACATAATTCATTCCGCTTTCCTATAGCTCACTGACATCTATTGTCATTTCTTTTTTTTTTTTCTCCTAGTTATAACAACGAATGAAGATGTGGTAAAAGTCAAAAGGTTGAATTTTAAAGTCACAGTTCTTATGCAGATGTGCTCATTTGTTAAAGCTTAACATTTAACCACAGGCCATGACTAGAATTTATTAACTCACTAAAAAATGATAGTATTAGGTCCTCAGACATTGTGTAGTGACTGCTTGCTTAATTATCCATATCTAAAGAGCTAAAATGGTGGCTTTTGCTGATTTAATATTCTTCCAGCTTTCTGCTGGTGTGCAGTGTACTGTGCATTAACAACACAGGTCATTGAGTACCCACTGAAAGCTCACTCTGGAAATACCTGAAGGACACATTGAACTCTTCAGAAATCTGTGTCACAATACTTCATGTGTTAACAGAATGCAAGGCACAGTGATGCATAGCAAAGGATCAGCCCAGGGTGGGCATCTGAAGTGCTCTGTCTTGCTGCTGAATGCTAGAGTGAAGCATTGTAATTTTATTCCAATTATACTTTTAGTGCCATGATGTCACAGCATAAATTTGTACTTTTGCATGCAGCTCATGCTGGTGTGATGACAGCTCTTAAAATATTGAGCGATTGTAGGCCCGTCAGCATAAAATTATTCTAACACGGTGCCTTTATTAGGGCTTCAATAAATGCCTTTCTTCTTGTGTTCCGAGGTGGCATTTGCAAATGAGCTAATTTCTCAGCAGTACAATAATTGTGTTGCATTTATTTTGCGAGGTGGGGGTGGAGGAGGGAGAAGAAAAACGCTGTTACATAAAAGGGGTTCTTTTGCCATCAAAACTACATTCACCATCGTTAGCAAGTTTAAAAAAGAACACATTAACTAAATGACTGTACAATTATTTAAATTAAGTCGGTGCTTTTTAAAGCCATGGAGGAGTATAAACACTTTTCCAAGCCATATAACAAAAGATGTGACAGCCCTCTTGCAAGAATCACTTCCTGAAAGTCAAGCACAAACTATGTTTGCTAACTGGTGACAGATATTTTGGGGTTCAGAATGCATCTATTTCAACAAACTGAATCCAAACCTGATGTCAGCTAACCTAATTCACAGGGCAAAAAAAAAATGCATAGGAAGCAAAGCTTAGGAGGGGAAGCAGGTTTTAAACGGTACATGTTTCCTTTTACTGTCTTTGTTATCTAGAAAATAGACAAAATGATGCAAAGAAAATGATGCATAAATGGAACTGTGCAATCATAGTGCTAACTTAACAGGAAAGGCTTGAATTCACTGTTTCCTTGATGCACACATCCAGCAATCTATCTGAGATTTTGTGTCATGCTGTGCTTCTCATTTCTTGTTGTGTTACTTAGACTTAAAACAACAACTGACTTTTCAAAGTGGTGCTTAGGACGCATCATTCAGTATTCACAAATGTGAAATCTGTTCAGTGCTGAAAGCCTTTAATATTAGGGATATTGCTTTAAATATATATTTTTAATTATTCCAAGAGGTAAGCTATAGCTGTTATCAATGCCACAAGCTCCTTATCCTTTCCTTCCTCTATTCCTACTATAAATAATGATGTTGTTAAACTTAAAATTTATTCAAAGTCAACAATATTTTCCACTAAATGAGAAGTAATATTTTTTTTAATAATTTATTTGTCAGAAAGAGACTCTTATCCAGCCTCTGAAATGTAAATGTTTAATAAAATCTGTACAGCTGTCTTATGGGTCTAAATTTAAAGGTGTTTTTAAGACAAAACTACTCAGTAGTATCTGCAGTAAAGGCATAAAAAGTGTATCAGAGAGAAGTCACTGTAAATAAAGGACTTAATTGAACCACACCGCAGTAAGTTCAATAATTGAGAAGATGTCTTTTTCTCTCAATTATTCTTAAAATGCGTGTCTTATACAAATATCAGATGTTGAATAAGGTTGGATTTAACCAGAGCATTCAGCAGTACTTTTTGCTTAGTGAGAGTCAGTTGTGTTTAGACAGAATCAAGCATAGGCATAAAAATCAGAAAAACTAAGGAAAAGCCAAACTACATCTACTGCATCTATTGCATAACACCAAAACTGTTGGGGGTATTTTGTGAAAGAGCAGAGAAGTCAGCTACCACATTTTAAGTGCATTTCTTTAGCTGCCTACCATATCTAGCTACAGCTAGGTAAGAGAATGATTTGTACCCTGCAAATGTCTGGTTACTGTAAGTATAAAGACAAACTGATCAGGAAATTGCATTACTGTTTAGTTAAATTGAAAATATTTTGTTACCAAACCTGCAGCAAGAGAGGATATCTGTCAAGTGAGTGTAACTGTTTCATAAATTCATTAAGTATTTGCCATATACATTATATCAACATACATATCTCGATCTATCTATCTATCTATCTATCTATCTATCTATCTATCTATCTATCTATCTATTTCTCTATTTGTCTACACGCACAGAGTAATTTTGGTTGCTGGCAACAGTAATCTAAGTGCCTCGGTAGGATGCAACAGGCCATGAATCAGTTTCACAAAACTGTTGATTTGTGACTAGAAGACTTTCAGTCTCTTATCTACCTGTAGCAGAAATATCAATAAAGAGTGACCTTTTCTGTTAAATATAATGAATAAAAATACATAGGTAACTGTCAGCCAGTCCAAATAAATCTGTCAGAGTTACTATAGTTAGCACTGATGAAATTCTTTAGGCAAAAAGGGGAAATCTTACTCATAAAAATGTAAGAAAAATATATCTTAGAGCTGGATTTATATACAGGTATTTCAGTATTGACATGGATAGATTATCTAACCAGCAAGTTAACTGTGTTTTCATTACCCACTGGAAAAAAAATGGAATAGGTAGTGTTTTCTTCCATGGCCAAGGAGAAAGGGGGAACGGGGACACACAGAGGAGTTAGGAAAAGAAAGCATCTCTCAGGGTCACTTGGATTTTGATAAAAAACTTCTAATCCTATTAATACATTTTACATTGCAAAATACTGAAAAACAGGCAAGAGAACAATAAGGTCATCAGAGAAATACAGGGGACAACTTCAGTCAGTGGCAAATTGGAAACAAAAGTAAGAAAATAAACACATGAAGAAAATTACATTATTGATAAGGTGGAAGGATAAAATATTAACAAAATCTCATGTTCTGGCAATGCAGCATTACAAAACTTAAGCATAGTGATTAATGAAGATGCATATGACTGTATTTTTAATAAAAGAAAAAAATAAAAATTATCAATTTTCATGGGGCTCAAATGAAAATGTGAAAAAATATTCTTCAGATGAAACAATATTTTAATAAAACCCATAAAGAAACATCTCATGTGGTTTCCTTTTTTAAATTTCCTATTCACCATTAATTTCTTCCCAAATTCTATTTGAAAAACTATGAAATGTTTTATTCCATAAATGCCAAAGTGAGATTTTCTGACCTTTTCAAAGGAAAGTCAAGGCAATCAAATCTATTTATGCTGATTAAAATACTTTTTTGAGTGCATTTTCTGTGCAGTTGCATCCATGGTTTTTGGTAAATAAATTGTCCTGCTGAAAATGTTAGTAAAATTTAGTACAGAGAAAAATAAAGCTTCAGAAACATGTGCAAGACTGAGAGCTGGGACTGCTCAGCCTGGGGAAGAGAAGATTCACAGGGAATTATCAATATGCATAAGTATCTGAACAGAGCATGTAAAGAAGACAGGCTCTTTCCTGAGAAAAGGCACAGTGGCAGAACAAGAAACAACATTCACAGGAGGCTCTTTCTGAACATCAGGAAACGCTTTCTCCTTGTGAAGGTGACTGCAGGTTGCACAGAGAGGCTGTGAAGTCTCTGCTCCATACAGACATTATCCTGGGCAAACTGATTAAGGTTGCCCTGCTTGAGCAGGGCCTTTGAACTGGTTGAACATCTGGAGGTCCCTTAAAACCTACCTCAACCATCCTGTAGTTCTGTGGTTCCATGGAGTTAGTGAAAGGGAGTCCACTCCAAATCAACCAATGATGATGTTTACCAGGAAAAATTTCTGTTCCATTAACTTTTAGAAAGAATACACATAGTTATGACTTTCAAATTTTAAGATCAAAGAAGAGGGTCCTTGCAATTATAGATTATCTTCAAGCCCCAGGGTTGAAGGCATTCTTAAGAAATTAGACGGAGCTAAAGAATCCACCCATGTACCTCTCACAGAAACCTCACACTTTGAGAATTTCCCTTGCTTTGAAAGATGTCAGTTTCTTACTATTAAATAAAGAGAATGTAAGAGAAGTAAGAGGGCCAGCAGAAACCCTAATGATGTAATGGCAACCCTCTGAGGTTGGGCAGGCAATTTTCAGGCCTTCAGGAAGTAGAGGAGAGCTGTTCCTAAAAACACCAGTGGAATAGCAGGGGAGTCCTTTGGGAAAATATTGCTCATGATGGAAGGCAGAAGGCCAAGCTGTTGATTCTCAGCAACTGGGGGCTCCTTGTTGGTGTTTTCAACTGACTTACTACACACAGAGTGAATTAACAATTTCCTTTGTAAAAGGAAATACAATCTTCAGCTCAACAGGTGACAGGTCAGAGCCAGCTGTAGGAGTAGTCATAAGACCACAGCTGGGATCACAGCCCCAGCATCCTTGCTGTTAGTGCAAGAGTCACAAAGAGGTCTACTGTGAAGACAGTATAATAACCTCAAACACATTTTACTCTAGTGAGTATTGTGGACCTTCTTTTTTTTAAGCAAACTATAAATTTAAATATCTCAGTGATCCAAATGGTGGGAGGACAGCAGAAACTGATTCTCAACCATATTCTTAGTTTCATCTTCCCACCTAAACCTCTTACAAATTCCCAAGCCACTAATTGTATTTAATCCCTAAGTCCTTTTTCATGTAAAAGTCACTTCTTCCCTGCTAGTGCAGTTATGAGGGATTGCCTTCATACAGCAGTTGTGTATCTGTAATTTTTTTTCCATCCAACAGGCAGAACATACACATTTTGCAGGTAGAGTACAAGTATGTCTGCCTCCTTCCCGCATGCTACAAAACCACTCACCTTCGACTGAGCACATAAACAGAGACACCTGAAGGCTGGCACCTCCCAGTGTTTTCCTAGAGTTTTCTCTCTACTCTTCTATCTAGAAAAACCAACCCATTCTCCCTATACTCACAGGGAAAGAAATCTCATAGGAGCACCTGAAGCAGATCAGATCAAACCTCCTTCTAGCCTGGTAACATGTCTCTAACAACCAGTACTGGAAGTTCAAGGAGAAGTAAAAGAATGGAGCAAATATATTTCATGACAGTAATTCCCCAGTTCCCACTGACTGGCAATCTCAAGACATCGTGAACCAATGGTGTTGTCTTACTTTTTAATAACTCACATTGTGTATTTTCATGTACTAGTACTGCAAAAGTACTACCAGCACTCATGGGTCTACTCTATTTACCACATCAATCAGACTGATAAGGTACAGACCTCAAGAAAAAACACCACCTTCCCAAAAATAAAACCAAATCACAAACAAAAAATAAATCCTCAAATCAAACAAAAAAAAAAGCCACCAAAACCAAAGAAAAACCAAACCAGGAGTAAGGAGTTACTAACAAATATGTAATTAAGATATGTAAACACATGGTTTTGGTAGCTGACTGCTCATTCTAACCATGAAGGGTGGATACACCCTTTTGGTAGACCTGTAAAACTGCTCTGGGTTGGTGTTTTGTCTGCTCCTCTCCCGCTCCCACACCTCGCTGTCTGCATGGAGCTGCCGCCGGTGCCCTTTCTCACCCCCTGGGGGGGTGGTGCCCCGGGGCTGTGCTGCTTGGCTTGCCCTGCTGCCCCGGCTGCTGCTGCTGCTGCTGCTGCTTGCTGCGCTAGCTACCCCGGTCGCTGCTTCTGCCCCGCTGCTTTTGCCCTATTGCTTCTGCCCGCTGCTGCTGCTGCTGCCCCGGCTCTGCCCTGGCTGCTGCTGCCTTCCCCTCCCCCTTCTCTCCTTCAGCTCCAAGATCTGTACCGGCTCTGGACGGGACCTGAGCATCAGAATCTGCCTCCGGAGCCTGCCCAAGAAGCTTCTCGCCCTTCCCAGCAGCGACCGTCTCTCACTTCGGTGAAAACAGTTCTTTTGTCATCTGGGATTGTACTTTCCTGTTGCTGGGAAGTGTTTTTTCTTGTGTTTGTTAATAAACAAGTTTTTTCCACTTTTCCCCCCGAGTAAAATTCTCTCCGAGCCCAGTGGGGGGAGGAATTGTGAGGGGGGTTTATTTTGGGGGGCTCCTTTGGAGGCTTTCCCCCAGTTTTGTCCTAAACTTGGACAAATAATTTGGTGGCCCGTACGGGGAAACGAAGAAAGTGGAAAAAACTGTGTAACTATATATATAATGCTGTTTGGAATGGATTTCAGTATGTGGTTCTGGATACTGGGGTTTTTTGAGGTTTTAATGCCTCTTTGGTCTCTGGGGTTATTTTCCTGCCCGGAAATAGCTCCAGTACTGTCCCTTATTTGTAGTTTTTATACTAGAGGGATAATGACCAAAATATTGATTGGACTGGGCTTGGTTGCAATGGCTTGTAAGAGGTTTATGAAAATGCTGGAATAGGTTCCAGGGATATCTTCTGGATCCTGGTTATGGATATGCATCCAGTTTATTAGAGGAGAAGCAGGGGAGGAGGCTTTTCAGCCTTTGCTTCTCTTTGTCTCCTCTGAATTTTTTACATCATTATTAGGATATGTGCAGTTCTCCTTTAGTATTAAAGAGATCATCTTTCTGATGTTTAATGTTGTAAGCTTCCTCTACACAGTTTACAGTTTATATAAAATCAGGGCTGAGATTTCTAGAGGTGCTGGTGCGACTCCTGATTTAGCAGCAGGACAAAGTGTGAGGAGTCCTGAGTGGTGTGGAAAATGGCAGGACCTGGGCCAGATGTTAAAGGAATTTTCTGATCCTATGGTTTGGGATTTTTCACATGAGCAAATTCAGAACCCAGCTGAGGTGGTAAAATATTTGAAAGAGAAATGCCACAATAACTCCAGGGAAAAAAAAATTACTGCAGTGAGCTGGGTTCTGGCGTATGCTTATCGTACCCTGTTAGATAGTGGAGAACAACAAACAAAGGAAAGGGAACAGGGAGATAACATAGCTACGATGCCAGCTACTCAGGCTGTAGTTAGCACCCCAGGCTCGAGGACAGGGATGAAATTAGAAAGCAAGCTTCAACCAATGGCTGTGGCTACCAGTACAAGGAGTGGGAAGTGCACCAAGAAGACCGATCGGCCAGTGGAGGATGATGATGAGGATGCAGGAGAAGGACCTTCAACACCTCCTGATGTAAAATCAAGAGTTAAAACCACTGGTGTGAGATCAGAAACTAATAATGAGTCCCTGTCCTTAAAAGATCTTTGTGGTTTAAGAAAGGATTATACAAGACAGCCCGATGAATCCATAATTAGTTGGCTAGTTCGGCTTTGGGATGCAGCAGCGGGGCAGAAGCAATAGGGCAAAAGCAGCGGGGCAGAAGCAGCGGCCAGGGTAGCAGCAAGTGCGCAGCAAGCAGCAGCCAGGGCAGCAGGGCAAGCCAAGCAGCCCAGCCCCCAGGGCACCACCCCCCCGGGGGGGGAAAGGGCACCAGCGGCAGCTCCATGCAGACAGCAAGGTGTGGGGGCGGGAGAGGAGCAGACATAACACCAGCCCAGAACAAAAACGAACAAAAAATTTTGGCATTTGAAATACAATATGGTATCTATTCAAGGCTTGATTTTCAAAATGCAAAATGCCCATTAATGCTATCCTAAGTAGTATGAGCTACAAGTGTCAGTAATTTATAGAATAAAATGGTGCCTAGCCCTTGAGTCTTTCAAGACAGATGCTAAAAAACAAGCAGACAATATGCTGACAGCAGTGTGCAGAGGCACATCTCACAAAGTGAGGATTATCAGCAGGGAGAGGAACCTGGCTATTAATTCACTAATGAAAGCTTTTGATGTGCTATCTTAGAATCCTTCCAGTCTCATGTCTGGAGCAATTTTCTTTTTCCTAGCTACCAAGTGCCCTCTGTCTTCTTTTTCAGATTTCTTGTAACATGAAACTCTTTGTGCAGTTTTTCCTCCCTAATTTAAATAATGAATAATAAACCTTACACACTGCCTTTCCTGAACTGTTGTCCTGTGTTTTGCTATGAATTTCTCCTATCTCATTTAGACCATAAGCTTTTCAGATAGGGCATGCATCTTGTAAATTTATGGTGTTGCAAGTGTGTTTAATGCTAATAATGTGCAGTGACAGGGCAGGGCAGATTCATAAGCAATGCCCTGAAAAAGAGGAAGCTATTGAATTCATAATCTGGCACTTCAGATTCACAAGAGAGAAAAAAGCTGTCATCTCAGAATAGGGGATCTGCTATGAAAGGAATGGGTTTTTTGCACTAATGGTTATCAAGAATTCATACATTCCACCTCATTATCAATTCCATATATTAGTGACTATTTCCTAATGTTACTTGTACCATAAAACTGCTGCCTAAGTCCATTTGATCACTCATATTTGTTAAAAGAAAGACTTCACCAATAAAAAGCAAATTAGACCCAAGGTATATGAACAAAACACCCACACACTCCTGCCCATCAAACTTCATAATGCAGGGAACAAAACAACTTCATATGTAAAAGAAGGTAAAAAGTTCCTCAGTGATACTTAAGGAATAATATTTGAGTCATACAAGGAGGGAGAAAGGAAGCACAGTGCTGGGTAATTTAAACAAGGGAAATGTTTGGGAGCTATAGCTTCTGCTTGGGACCTGTAGTTTCAGAAGATGGAAGACTTCATCAAACAGAAGAAGGACTTGTAGGAAAGGTAATTTCTTTACAAAATTGTTGGAGGGCAAAATACTATTTTTGAAGAGCCCATTTAATTACATCTCTGATCTTAGAGTAAGATGAGTGCTCCTGGAAAAGAACTCACATTCTTACTCATTTTTCATCAGCACCAACATTTTGGCAGCACCTGGTAACTGCCTGTTCTAAACACAGTCTAAGAATTTACTTCAGAGTAGTAGGATGCCTTGCTCTGTGTGCTCAGATGCTCCTTAAATGTTGTAAATAAAGATAACACTAAAATGAATTACTCTCAAAAAAAAACCAAAAAAAAAACCCAAAAAAAAACGAGTGAAGAGAAGAGGAAAAGAGGCCTACATTGATCTGGGATAGCTTAATCCAGAAGGAGAATTTTTGTTGAGACTTCACAGCAGGGAACACGAAATTTGGCATGAAAAATATCCTCTTCCAGCACCCCCACTCGTACAGCCCTCCCAAGATACTTCTTAAAGGAGAAGAACTTGTGGGAGGCCCCCACAGAGCACATTTTCCCCAGCCCTTGTCCTTAAACACAGCATGACTGTAACTGAGTTTGGCAGACAAAGCTGTGATAATTGCATTGGACATCTCATCCACGACATTAGTTAATTTTTTTTTTTAATTTCTTCTGATTTCTTTCCACTCTACTAATAGCTAGTCCTCTGGAATAATCAAGCCATTTGATATTTTTGTGCTATGGGATCAGAGAAATAAGTATTTTTCTTTTTTTTCCTTTCTTGATGGGAGGAGCTGAGGGAGTGAGGAAGAGGGGAAGGAGCCCTCAACTATAAATCTAACAAAGTCAAAGCTCTTCTGGCATTCAGAGTAAAGGTTATTTTCTTAACCCAGATCAAACTAATAATTAGAATGCGTAAAGAAGGTAAGGACAGTAATTTCAAAATGTGACAAGTTTTTTGCCAGCACTAACCTATCTAGATTAAACTGTATCTTATAGAAACCATTTCTATTCCTATTGCCTACCATATGTTTTATAAGAAAAAAACCTACAAAATACATAAAACAATAACAGGAGAGTAACATACAGTAGGAAAATAAGATAAAAAATAGGGATTAAAAGCACTGATTGCAAAAGTTGTAGGCTTAATTTCCTTATTTCTCCCAACAGTTTCGCCCAGCCAAAACTACCCATCAGGCTTTCTGCTGTGATTCCATTTGGCAAATATCCACAGTTAAACACACAAACAATCTGTGTTTCTATGTCTGTGTTTGGTACAAGGTGAGTTCTTTCTTGGTTCTTGATTGGCTGTCATGTTGACAAGGACAATAAATATGAGGTAAGTGAGTAGTTTGCCACCATTAATGACATCTTTTTCAGAAAATATATGAAGTAAATAACTGAGTCACAGTGATAGAACAGGACATGCACAGAATATAGTTTGAAATGCTTCTTCAAAGAGTATATATACTACCAAGAGCAGGCTCCACAATTAAACTTTAAAGAAAATAGTTGTGCAGTCTCAGGATACTTCAAATGTTGTATCTTAAACTGGGCCTCCAAAAGTGTCTTTTTATATCCCATGAGAATATTTTCATAAATAGCCTTGATTGCAGATGCTGACCGGGTCAAAAAAATTAAAAAAGAAATAGTTTTTTTCCCTTAAAAATACTTATCACAAAAGCAGAGAATTTAAATTTAAAACAAAGCTTATTAGATGGCAAAGAACTTTTTAATTTTTTAAGAAAATATAGTTTCTAAACAAAAATAACAATTAATATTTTATTGTATTTTAAAATCAATAATTAACATTTTTATGCTGAAGAATCTACTTGCAGCATGAACCAAGACTAAAAACATTTTATGCGATTTTTTAAGTAATATTTTTTTCACCAGCTAATATTCTCATATATAAACTCCTCTGAAGGAAATAGTGATGGAAATATTCTGCAAAAGAAAGAATAATTCTGTCATCATCAATTTTGCACTCCTTCCTGAGGTTAAATTGTGTTATATCCTAATATTCTATCTGCTACAGTCTACCATCTCTATGCCAATTAAGATGGAAACTAAATTTTCCAAAGACAGTAGCTAACTGAGAACACTCAAAGGAAAAGTTGCCTGTCTGCAGAAATATGACAGGGTTGTGCCCACACAGGACACAATCTCTTACTGATCCAACTCGGACATGACCAAGGCAATGCCAAGATCTAGCTTAGCCTCACTGCTGTGCTAGCAATAGCTCTTGTCTTCCAGGTCAGCACAGCCAGCCTGTACTCTTGAGAATAGCAGGAGTTAATTGAAAATTCAACAAAAGCATAGCTAAAGAATGAAATAAAAAGGAGCGAGTCTGTTCAAGAGAAGAAAAATCATAAAAGATACTTTAGAATGAAGAATCAATCTTTCTTTGGCTGGGAAGGAGTTTAGAGTGGGCCAATAAAATGTTTTGTGAGCATTAAAAATACAGCAGGCAGTGGATAGAGCCTTGGACAAACCCTAGCGTGTAAGATATGTCTCTTCAAAAGGGGGGAAAGCCTAAGGACATGTTTTACAGCGTGCTTAGGTAGAGAACAAGGTTAAGACTGCAGCATCAGCCAAGAGATGCTTGTGGTCTGAAATATAAATCAAGTGGAAGAGTGGATACTCTTGGTATCCTGACTCCCTTCTTTGGAAAAATAATGGCGATAAAATGGCTGAGGTTTAGTATATGTGACAACAACTATAGGCATTTTTACTGCTGAAAATTCCATATGAAACTTTTATGACCCTATTCACACTGAGGGGTTTTTTTAGTCAGTGAGTAAGATATTTGCCACACATTTCGTTAATGTCAGTGACAGCAGAGAAGCTGGTAGGAATTTCAGCTAGTTCTTAATAAGAGCCCTTCTGTGGGAGCTCCTTCCATCTGCAGAAGGTCAGAGAATAAGCTAGTTCCTTCTACTCTGCAATGGAGCAGGAAATGCTGATTTATTTTTTTCTCTTGTTCTCATGGAAGGGATTTCTCACAGAAAGTTGAAAAGAAAGTGAAGGCTTCTTTGTAGTGCCTTGTCCCTCTTAGTTAAGACTTGCATGTTACGTAGCCTCAAAAACACTATTCCAGAAATATTTCTAAAAATCTAAACCAACCCAGTGCAGATTTCAGCAACAGAACACAAACCCAAAACAGAGAATAGAGACAAAACCCTCTGCTGCATCTTACCAACATAGCACAGTCTGCACCAATCCTTCCTCCTGTCCCAGCCACCTCTTAGTGCCAGTGCAGATTCCTGAGGTACTTTCCATACAGAGCAGCTTTTTCAAGAGAAGTAGCCTTTCATTGTGACACTCTTCTCCTCCATCCTCAATGCTTCCCTCACAGAAATGCACGGCATGCTTTGCTATCATTATACATGATTATATAATCTAAGGTCAATGAAGATACAGAAATGTGATGGACCTGCTGCACTACAACCACAATGGTCAAGTAGGAGCTCACAACAGATCAATAAGCAAGCCTTTCAAAAAAACCCAAGGAAATAATAAAATGAACAAACAAACAAAATATTCACCTTGCAAAAGAAACAGCAAGTGCAGTTGAATTGTATAGTTCTGCCATTTGGAAATGCTTGTGATGTGCAAGAGGACTATGTCATGTTTATTCACAGAGGTACAGGGATATACAGTGTCATTGCTGCCATTAGAAAATACATGTGCATGCTGTCAGGTTGTCCTTTTGTTGAGAACCACCTCTGGCTGCTGTGCCTATCATTACAATGTTGTGCCTGGCCTTTTTCAAGAACTTCTTAATTTTAGCCAGGTTTTCTTTTTGAATGAGCGAATCAGTTAAGAAATCAATGTGCAAAAATAAAATGTGTTTTTGAGGGTTTTTCATTTCTCTTCTGATAGAGAAAAAATACCTATTATACTGCAAAATATAATACTCATAATAAGCAATTGACCTAGCTAGCTTTTTCTAAACAAAATGAGAATATATGCCTGTAAATGTATCTTACATTTACAATGTAATGTTGCATTTTCAATGCAAGGAAGCAGAATAAAATATTTTCTTATTCTCTGAAAAATTCTTTTTTTAGCACTATGTGAGAAAATGTGGTCTGTACTGACCTTTTTTGCTTCAGAGTTATTTTCATGGATGATGAAATGAAAACTCTCCTTATAATGTACAAATCAGAGCTCATGATTTCACTAACTCCCCTTCTAACTAATTCCACTAAATAAACTACAAGTATGTATTTAGGACATTACAATATAATCAAGCACCAGGTACAGTGAAACTGTAACTGTCTTTCAGGTTCAGGGGTGACCTTTACTTGTTGGAACTACCATTAAAAAATTAAAAATTTACTTATAAACCTGGTGAAAGGTAGTAATAAATATAGTAGGCAAATCTGAGGTAAAGTGGGATGAGATAGTGCCACTGCACTCAATAAAATAAAGATGCTCTCATATAAATATAAGCAATCAGGTAAGAACATTTTCAAGAAGCTACTATATCCCTTAGCAGAGATACTGTAAATTGTTTGAGGTTCTGTTATAAAAAATAATGATGTTTCAAGGCAGATGATTTTACTTTGCAGGCTCAGTAGATTAAAGGCACACATACTCATTTAATAGGTATCAGTGTAAAGGAACAAAGCTCCTAGGATAGATGAAGAAGCCATAAGATATTAACTTTGTCATTTGCAATTGTGTGACTGTTTGTGCCCTCACAGGAGGATAAGAAGTTCTACCATTATGAGTAGAGTAGGGTCAATGATGTTGTTTGTATTATTTTTCCTTCCTAGTACTTCTAGTACTTCCTAGTACTTAATTTCTCTTCTGTATAGCTCCAACTACATATACTTCAACATAAGATATGCATCCATGAGCTCATTTTTGGAATCAGATTGCACAGTTGTAAATATCTGGGAATCAGCATGACTTACAAAGCTCATATTAGCAGCTATTTGAAAGCAATGTTGAATAAGTCCTAAATTTTTCCCTGTAGCCCTGACTACAGCATTCCCATGTGTCCCACAGGAAGCAGTATAATGTTTCTCATCCCACTAGTTTCATGTCATGCAGATTCTTTAAACACCCAAAGGCTGGTATGCTAACTTGATGATGAACAGGGTAACAAAGGCTGCAATACTGCATCAGTTAAAGAGAAGTCGTTCAGTAAACTTTTGCCTGAAGGCAAGCATGTCATCCACAAGTTCTGTGCTGTCAGTGAACCTGCTCTGGTGATGCCCCTCTGCACAGCACAGTAAAGCTGGAGAACACAGTCTGGGTATAATCTTCAGATCATCCCTAACAGAGATCCTATCAGTTGTCAATATGGCAAGGTGGTGATTGGTAGGAGAGGACTTTGTGCTGCCTTGCTGCCACTGAACAAAGGGAGGAAAAAAGATTGTACAATTACCTGGAAATAAGCGTGTTTCCAGCATGGCTGAGTGGACTGCACCTGGGATAATATCTGAACTGAAATAGTCACAATCAAGCCTTGACAAAGAGAAGCCTCTGTTTTGCCATTTGCCACCAGCCTCTTTTTAATTCTGTGTGACTGGAGGGGTCGGTATTGGAATGAATCCTCTCCTAATAGTATCAGCTCACTGCTGGAGATTTTCATTAAACTATTTTAATTGCTTAAAACTTGCATTTGAATTTCTCATAAATGCTGCCTAAAATCAATTCAGTGTCAGACAACATCTGCATCATTCACTGCAACTGGTTCCCGGAAAAATAGTTAATTCTTAAAAATGTTAATAGCTTCACACTTCAATTGAATGATTTAATAATCAAAATTTTAATTTACTCCTCCTTTCTCCCTTCAAAAAGTTTTAAGACAGGTTGACCTGTCAAGAGCAGCATTGCTACTTATCCAGCTGAGGCAGAGAAGGAGGTTGCATATCCTCATTATTACCATAATTGGCATCTGGAATCTGTTCAAAAATTCTGATTTACTTTGTAGCAGAGGATTATGGCTGAATTTGGAGTACTTTATGGTCTACAGAGGCTTGTGAAATTCAAATATATAAACTGTCAGTTAAACATTTCATGAAAAGCCCTACCTTCTACTAATCCAAAGAAACATGAACAAGTGCTTGAGGGGATGAAAATCCACAATATGTTTTGGTAGCTAACCACTTATAGAAATATTAACATTCTTGGGCAGGTTTACTCTCTGAGCTTCTGAAGTAACTTTGGAGCCAGCAGGATTCAGTTTCTAGCAGATTCCTAACACCCTGGAAAAAAAATATTCAGTCAGAAGTGTCTAGTATTTATGAATTATTAATGCTGGCTTTCTCTACTTTTTTCCTTAGTTTTGCTTTTGTGTGCCTGTTCAGCTAAGGAATTCAATAGACTGATAGAGACATGAATAGATATGCTAATTAACACCAAGGCTAACCTTTAAAGTTCCTTAAAGCTGTCAGCTTTCAATGAAATATTTTCATTTTTCTTTCTCTGAACTGGAATACAAACATTATTTGTACACTTGGTGCCAGCAGGGGTGCCCCCAGGAAGCAGCTTTTAAGATTATTTTCGTTGCGGTAAACTGTTTAAGAAAGGTGTCAATTTTACAATCCTCATTTATAGTCCCTGTCTTGGGAGCATGTTCGTGTTTGTGTCAGTAGCTTCCCTCACTTCTCATTACAATTGTCATCTAAAAAAGCTATGGAGATTTGAATACCTTACATATTGTCCTCATGAAATAGAAAAATCTGATGTGGGGGAAAAAGAGAGAAAAAGGGAGTCTTGGAGACAAGAGATGCTACACTAATATGTGTATTGAAGGTAGAAGGAAAATTTCTTACTTTTAAACAACAATTCTAAAACATTTTTGATAAACTGAATAAAGGGCAAATTCATTTAATAATCCCCACTTAACTCTTCTGATAATTTGTTCCTTCTAAAGATTTTAATGGGTGAGAAAACGAAAAGCATCCTTACAAACCAGCAGTCACTGTGTTATATCTGTGTTATATTCTGGTCATTGCTAAACTATAAATATAGATAGCCATGCAACCAAAGTATCTGATGAGAGAAACTAAAGAAAATCCAGTATTATTCCTATTTGTTTGAGTCAGACTTCAAAATACAACAAGCAGAGGCAACCAGAGGCTAAAGTCCAGCTTATGCTAAAGGATAACAGAACTCTTTACCTCTGTTCTATTTTTCTCCTTCCTCCTTTTCTACAACTGAGTTAGACAAATCACTAAATTTCGCCAAAGTTCAACGCTGTGATTTCTGCATTCCTGCTAAAATGAATTGGTACTCAGAAGATAAATTCACAACATCTTTTGAGGTTTGCAGTCACTCAGTCCTGTGAGGAACTCAGGCAGAGCTATTTTGAAAATACCAATACTTTAGGTATATTCCAAATTGCAATTACAAAACTTGGATGAAAGCCTGAACTTTTGTCATAAATAAACACTTCTGTTCATGTTCAAAAATATACTGCCTAAAGCAGCTACAACTTGGATCTGTTTTACTTGATTTGGGCATAAAAAACTGATCTTTAAAATACAGAGAGTTTGTACACAATCATTGTGCTAAAAATTGTGGTTTGGCTGAATTTTTTTAATATACATTATTATTATTATCCCAGCAGGGTAACTACATCAGAAAACTGATTTACTACTTCAAAGGAAGCAGGTATATTTTCAAAGTATAACTTACTTGATTTTGATCATCGTTAGGCAGGTGCTGTAAAGGCCTTAGATACCAACACATCTGTCAAGGGTTAAGGTAAAGGCCTGAAGCAGCAAGTAAATGGACTGACTGGAAAAGTGTAAGGTAAGAGTTCCCTGACCCCACCACAAACTATGTGGAGTTTTCCACCTGCAGGTATTTTTATGTTGGCTTCTGAGAAAATTATTCAAAATTGAATCCTGTCCTGGCTCTCTTGTAATTTGACAAGCAATCAGCAGATTCTGCAGGAATGAAAACCTGCTTTTGCACCCTGTGTGTGACACAATGATCTCATTCAATCCATGAACTGTACTATAACATGAAAATGCAAAATATACGTGCTATATTACATAAAGAAAAGAATCACAGGAATAAAATGCTTGTCATACCAGGCATTTTAAAGATATCCTTCAAATTTTATTTCTTCTCTACATAGGAAGATTCAGTGAGACAGACCTCAAAGAAATTAAGGTTCTTCTTGTGCTCAGGTAATAAATTGATGTCACCTTCACTGCTGTTCAGAGCAGACTTGCTACTGCAGTGAAATGAAGGTTTTAAAACAAAAGTTATGTAATATTCACTTAGTTTCTTTCCCACCATTACTTGTATCATAAAAGCTCCTCTATCTGCATAATTTGCCCTGTATCTGCTGGTCAGGTCAAGTTTGTTGAGTAATTTTCTCTTGACCATTCCTTCAAAATAATGAGGAAATATTCTTTCTCAGGCAAGTACGATGCTTTGCTGTGTGTTTGGCAGCTGTTTCAAATTACTTGTTTGTAAACAATCTCCTGACCTTCAGTTTGCTCAACTTCATTGTGGTTAGTTGAAAAATCTGGAAAATACACCTATCTTTGCATAAGTGATGTCCAGTGAACAGCTTATCAGTCTGAATGTATGATCAGTTACCTCAGTAGAAAAATCTTCCTCTTTGTCCCTCATATTTCCTCTACTTCAGAATGACCAGCTCAGTCCAAAACCTCAATCTATTTTGACGGCTATTGACACAGGAAACAAGTCTGGGTTGCATTATCCAGGCTTTTAGAGATACTGAGGTGTTATGTGAGCCTTTCTTAATGTTTTTTGTAATGGATATAACTTAATCCAACTTTCCACCTTGTGTAATATTTAAAAATTTTATATAATATTGGATTAGGTAACTAATTAATAATATTTTCTAGGTAGTTATCTAATGAAAAAAAAAGCAACAAAACTAGACAGTATTTTTCAAGAACACAAACCCAAACTTTTATAATGATCTTCTTAGCATGTCAGGGTTGTGGCCAATTTTGTCTCTCCACTTTATTTAATATTAACGTTACCAAAAAATGACATTTTGCATTATGCTCATTTGTCTAGAGTCACACAGGGCTGAGAAAAGATACTACTGTTTGAAAGATAATTACCTTCAACAAATCCCACATAGTGCCAAAGATTGAATGAGGCCATTAAAACACCTTCATTTCTGTGGTAACAGAGGAGGAGAAAAAAAAGGATAGAACTGGAGGGACTGACCAAGGGTTTACCATAGTGCAGCTCATAATATTGCACTACAGGAATATAAGCACATTTGACAATAAAAGCTACGCTTTTTTAATTCTAATTGGTTCATAATAAATATCAGGAGAGATTGTCAAAACTCATAAGACAGAAAATTTTGTACCAAAAAAACTGTTTAACAAAACTGCACAGTAGCCAATTGGAGTGCGGGAACATATTGAACCACCTTGAAAAACAAACTTCTGCATTGTGACCCTTTTGAATTACTGCATCAAAAAGTCAGAAATTAAATACATGATATACATTTAAAACTCCCACACTGCTCTTCCCAATGAAAAGCATAAAAGACTAGGCAACTCCATTACAAAACATAAATATAACCTCTTAATGTAAGATTATAAATTTCTAAAGTTAGAAAGCACAACCTTCTTTCTAAATTGAGTAAGATCAATATGACATCACATCCTCATTTATTATTTTAGTTTAGTTAATTACTGCAGCTTTTATGGTTATGAATTTATGGCAATAATCACATATGACCCTACTTTATTTCAGAGAAGGGTCTCATATCTGTAGTCACTCAGACATTTGAAGTCATTGATAATTCTCTAATAGGACTTTAACTCTTGGCTCTCCAGAGACTGTCCCAAGCTATATGAGGTAGGAAGTGGGTAACAGTGAGATGAGTAAGAGTCATAAATCCATAACATCCAACACTGTTGTGGAATGTTGCAAAATCACATCTACGTATGGAGAGGCAGAGAGAGAGAGGGGGAGAGAGGGAGAGAGAGGGAGAGAGAGGGAGAGGGAGAGAGAGAGAGAGAGGGAGAGAGAGAGAAAGAGAGAGAGAGAAAGAGAGAGAGAGGGAGAGAGAGAGAGAGTGAGAGAGAGAGGGAGAGAGAGAGAGAGAGTGAGAGAGAGAGAGAGAGTGAGAGAGGGAGAGAGAGAGAGAGAGAGAGAGAGAGAGAGAGAGAGTGAGAGAGAGAGAGAGAGAGAGAGAGAGAGAGAGAGGGAGAGAGAGTGAGAGAGAGAGAGAGAGAGAGGGAGAGGATTCAAGTATTCTCTCTCCATTCTGCTGCATTTCTGCAGGTCTCTAGACCACAGTAGTAACCAAAGGCACAATTCTAAAGGACTGCAGCCCTTGTTCTTTTCTAGCCCAATAGAGAATTATTTCCTTGTTCTGTAGAATTTACAGAAGACATTATCTCGAGAAAAAATAAATTGAGAACAGGGTTGTCAAAACTGAATAATTTCATCCCACTTTCCTTTTCTTAACCCTTCCACATCTGCTCATTTCAGTGAGGCTACACCACTTGTTTTGGATTTTGGTTGCTCACCTTCTGGGGAAGCAGTGGGCTTTGAGAGTTTGTTCTTCCTGCTAGAAATATTATTGAAAGAAAATTATAGAGTTTACCTCCTTAATTTGTGAATGGAAATTTGGGTTCAAGCTGAATACTTTGAAATAGAAATTGCTAGTTTACTATGCATAATTATGATTACCAATTTTCAGGCCCCACAGTAATCTTCTCCTACAAGTTCCAGATGGGCACACAGTATTGGAATACTGTCACTCTAATACAGAATTCACCAGGTTTGTAAATCATCATAAAACCCTACACATATTTAGTTCTCAGAAAATATACCACATCGGGGGAGGCAATGTATAAATAAATATATTACACTTAAACTCCATCACAGCTGTGCGACTTCATATAGCAGATCACAAGAATAAGCAGAAATATTTGATTGCTTGAATGCTGCTGGCATTTGAGATATTCAAGAAATTGCCTATTCACTTAATTCTCTTGTTAACTCTGACCTTCCAGACGTTCATTTCAAATCAAATTGTGTTATTCTGATCATGCTATCAACATCGACATTTCTATTAAAAAGAAAACTCATTTATTTGACAAAATCTAAGCATTAAGATATCCAATCCCACATGCTTTGTACCCCTCTAGTGTATTAAATGGTATGATTTGTTATCACTCACAACGTATATAAGAGTTATACTTCTGCAATTGATATGGACATGGTTGCAACAGTCAAGAGAGATGAGATTAAAGGATGAAAGTGTTCAATATCAGTAGCTGAAAAAAGTCACATTAGAAGAAACTGTACTTTCTTTTTTTTCCTCTTCTCTAAACCTACTGAGTCATCATCCTTTCTGTAATAAAGCATCATGCCTGTAGTGGACAGGCATGGAACAAGGTGAAGCAAGTGTAAGAAGAGAGAAGCAGACTCTCAATTAAGAAAAATTATGAAGTATTTTCTAAGAAGGGCTGTATTGCTAGAAGAGAGATTTGGTACTTCGTTTGCAAATGAAAAACCTAAAGAATATTTTTAAACATGGACAATGAGGAAGCCAAATTTCCAGGAAACCTTGGGGCGAAAAAAGGGCAAAAGCATAAGTTAGAGGAAGATAAAATCAAACCAGCACAGTATCACTGAATGAGAATCAGTGCCAGAAGCTGAGCTGTCTGCAATGAAAGGGACAACCTATGTCAGTGAAGATAGGAGGACTTTCCACAAGAAATAAGCTGTGGAATTTGAGTTGAGGTCATATGTGATGTGTTGGCTTTGGCTGGGTGCCAGGCACCCACCAAACTGCTGGTTTTCATTTCCTATTTCTTCCCTTCCAAGCAGGACAGGGCAGAGAAAATCAAATGTAACACAGCTCATAGGTTGAGATAAGGAAGTTTGCTAAAGCAAAACAGAAGTTTGCACATGAATAATCAAAGAGAAAAAAAATAATTATTCTCTATTTTTTATCAGCAAGTGATATTCAGAGTTCAGCTGCTTCCTAGGAAGCAGGGCTCCAGCATTGAGTAGGGGTTGCTCAAGAAGGTAAATATTGTAAATAAAAAGTGTCCCCCTTCCTTCTCCTTCCCTTAGTTTTACATCTGAGTGACATCACATGGTATGGAGTGTCCCTTTGGTCAATTTGGGTCAGCTGTGTCCTCTCCCAGGACCTTGCCCATTCCCACTCTGCTGATGGGGCAAAATGCTGAGAGACAGGGCTGGTGCTGTGCCAGAGTTGGCAGCAGTAGCCAAAACACTGCTGTGTTATTGACACTTTTCCAGACACCAATGCAAAGCACTGAGAGGGCTGCTGTGGGAAAATTAACTCCAGGTCAGCCAGAACCAACATAACACACAGCTTCAATTTACACCAATGCATGCATGTACTGGGTAAATAAACAAGTAAGAACAAAAATACAATAGATACCTGTACAGATATTTTACCTAGAAGGATATTACACTGCATAGCAATGCATATTATTTGGCTTTAAATACCTAGATGTAAAGAGGAAAAACCCCAACTTAATCAAAGAAAATTACATATAAAAAAATTTCATTAATTAAAGTTACATATCAAGTTATCCTAATGGATATAAGTGTAGAAATGTCTCAGTAGACTGATAAACTGTAACAAAATACTGCCTAACCCAAAGATCATAATTTATACATATTTCATTTCCTTTACTATCTTTATCATACTCCTTTTGCACAGGCCAGCAAGAAATCTAATATACAGAGGTTAATTTAGGTAAAAAACTAACACAATTCACAATTGCATTAGCACCTATTAAGAGTCATTGTTCACAGAAATTTTAATGATACATTCCAGAGAGAATAAAAGCAGATGATTAGGAATAAAATTGTTTCGATGTATGCTGACAGGACTGCTGAGCATAATTATACATTTCTAGGGCGACCTGTTTGGAGTTTACTGCATAATTTTATGTAAATTTTGAATTGCTTCATTTTTTTCAGTTTAAATGCTAATATGTTATTTCATTTCTCAGCAGAGTTGCAGGATTACTAATGGACACCAATTGCAATTGATGGAACAGGCATTGGATAAAAGTCTAGAAGGAATTCAGAATGACAAATTATTAATTCATCGTTTTCTACTGCCACATTCTTGTTCCTGAGCAAGCTGCCAAAATTTTCAATCAGTAAGTAGATATTAGCTGTATTATGTATATTGATAGCAAAAATTCATTCCAAGGAAAATATTCTTTCAGGAGAAGTATTTTATTTTTCCCCTCCTTTTCCTCATTTATTCACTGCATGATGCAGGCTTAACTCAGCTTATACAGCTTCATGTAATACACTTGCAGTAATCTGTACAACAAAAAAAGACAACCAGAAGAAAAGAAAAATCAAATACTCTGAAGACAAATACGGGGGATCAGAGCTGTTGAAAAACCTGCCTGTTTAGATTTGCCAAGGTTTCAGCAAATTATACCACTGAAAGCTTGTGAAAGTCAGTTGAATCTTCATTAGATTCACACAGGGAGGAAGGAAGGAAGGAAGGAAGGAAGGAAGGAAGGAAGGAAGGAAGGAAGGAAGGAAGGAAGGAAGGAAGGAAGGAAGGAAGGAAGGAAGGAAGGAAGGAAGGAAGGAAGGAAGGAAGGAAGGAAGGAAGGAAGGAAAGAGCCACTTTGCACCTATTTTCTCTAACTTTTTTAACTCCTGACCTTTTCTTCAAACTCGGCCATCCTCCATACTGGGATTAAATATGCTCAAACTGAGAATGGATCACCACTATGTACAGCCTGACAGGAAGTTCACACTCTCATATCCCACTAGAAGGGATATGTAAGCTTTCTTTAATGATTCTTCTTTCTCCATATCTGCCTTGTTTTACTTGTGTTGTGCAGCTGTTCTCAGAGATGCAGAGAGAAAGAAAAACCCTCAGTAGCAGGCTTTAATTTCTCCATAGTTATTTGATAACAAGATGTTCCAGACCAAGAACAACAGCACTGTTCAGATCCCTATAACCTGAATATTTTTCTGGACCTCATGAACTGACAAACAATCCTTTCAGCAAAATAAATTTGATTAGCATGAGCAAGCTTAAGACGTCAGAGTTATACCTTAACAAAAAGCTACTGTCAGGAAAATAAGACTTTAAAAACTGTGAAATAGACTACAAGAAGACCCCGTGTGAAGCTTCCTGAGCAGATGCTGAGACAAAAGATCAGTCAGCTGTTCTTTAGACCTTTTTGAAGAAGGGTTTGATCAAAGCCACTGGACAAGAAGGCTGTTGGGAAGTGTCCTTGTGCTGAAACACTGATTTCTTGACTTTGTCTTACAACTGTATGCTTCTGATCTTTCCCAATTATGGGCTTATCTTTCTTTCCCTTCTTGCTACAAATGAATTGAAGGATGTTATCTGTCCCTGTAGCAAACAAGTGAGATTGTGGGGTTTAAAGACTCTCTAGGTTGAATTATCTGTATTACTGAAAGAGGAATGAAGTGAAGATAGTTTGATAAATTATAACAGTGAAGAGGTAAGCAAGTGTACAAGTGTAACTGTGATACCATCTACAAAATAATCCATTTCCCCTTAGCAGTAAATTTTAAAATAAATAAAATCAGTAGCTTAGTCATTAATTGTGGCAACTGCTCAGTAAACAGAGAAGATGCTTTGCTTCCCTAAACCATATTTTATGTCTTGGACGTGGGGTGGATCTGTAGCTAAAGCTCCAGAAAGAAATCTAGCTTTCTCCAGCAATTATTTTCAAGAAATGTGCCCCTCACATGATCCTAGAACTTATCATTATGACTGTACAACATGGCTAAGAGAAAGGAATGGAAGAAGAATGTTGCATTTTTTTAATGTTTAATATAATATGATCCTAAAGAAAGGAAAATATTGTTAATATAAAAAGTGTCTTTTGATGGAATTAATTTCAATTTAATTTTCAACTTAATTATATTCAGTTTTGAATAATTTCCCATTAGAAAAGTTGTGTTTATTATTATCACAATAGCCTCCTAACAGGAATTTCTATTTAAACTTCCTACCTGTACTTTTTACTGGTTTTCACATGTAGCTATCTCCTTTCTTTAATTCTATCTCTACTATACTTCACAGACTACTTTATTCTAAGCAGTAAAGAATATTTTACATTTGGTCACAAAGATGACAGCTTTATTAGTATGGCAGTTATTGTGGACCTTATAGAAAATCAATTACTGGTGAAACTCTTTGTGGAACTGATCAAACAAAAAGGCTTCTTTGCCTACCACTAGGCAGATGATTGATTGGTTTGAGTGAGAACACATGCCAGAAGAAGATAATGTTCCTAGAACCTTAAAATCCACGAATAACATTTTGAATTGTTTCATTAATACTCAGTCACAGTATGGAAAAAAAGCCAAATACTCTAAACTGCACATCACAAGACTGTCAAGCATTTATTTGGGACTGGTGTAATGTATGTTGAGAGAAACTGATGTCTATGGTTAATTTCTGTATAACATGCTTACCCTCTTTTTTTTACTTTTCCTCCTCATTCCTGAATCTTTGTTACAATACAAATTAAAATAAAATTCTTGGTTACATTTTAAATTCATGAATCATTCCTCTGTATTTGCCAGATCTGTCCCTCTTTGCAACTTGTGTGTCTTTAAGGTAGAGAGTCACCCAAGAAACACCAAATAGCATGCAGATCCAAAAGATCTTCTAGTCCATCTTCCTTTATGGTCATAGAATCAGCTATGTTGGTGATATTCAGATGAGAGATATGGCCTTTAATCTATTTAACAATAATAAAAAAAAAACTTCGCATCTTCTATAGTATGTTGTTTTTTTATTACATGCAATTTGAACTTATCTCAGTCCAATGCTAATCTACTGTTTTTTAGTCTGTCCTTCATGCACTTCTGGAAGAGAACTCATCCTTAGGAATATGAAGACATTCTCATTGCTTCCCTCAGCCTTCCCTTCTGTGATCTATGTGCTCCAATGTCTGATAACACAACAAAAAATACACAACCTTAAGCTTAAATAGAATTACTTATATTCAACTTCTATTTCTTGTGTGGTGTCCTGCCACTGGGAACCACTGAGAAGAGTCTTGCTCCATCTTCTTTTAACACTTCCATCAGATATTTTTGTACACTGTTAGGATTCCCCTGAATTTTTATCTCCAGGCTGAAGAGTCACAGGACTCTTGATATTTCAGTATGTCAAATACTCCAAAATTTTCGTGTTTGTGACCTGGATTTGAATTTACTGGTTTCATTGCCGGATGTCCATAAGTTTTTTGTACCTGGCAGCCAAGATCTGGACACAGCACTCTGGTGTGTCTCACCAGAGAGGAGGGATTATCTCCCTCTGTCTGCTGATGAGGCTTTTCCTAATGTAACCTAGGAAGTTTGCCTTCTTTTCCAGAGGGATGTATTGCTGGGTCACAGTCCACTTGTTCACCAATATTTTAGGGTCTTTCTCTGTTAGTTCCTTACCATTTAAGTAGCTCCAGTCTTGTATTTGTGGATGGATTTATCTTTATTCAGGGTCAGGACTTTATGTTTCCCCTTGTTGAGTTTCATGAGGTTCCCATCTGACCCTTTTTCCAGCCTGTTGGCATCCCCCTGGATGGCAGCACAACCAGTTGTTGTGTCAGCCACTTCTAGTTGTGCACCATCTGCAGACTTTCTAAGGGTGTACTCTACAATAGATCCAACTCACTAATAAAAACAAGCAGTATTTTGTCCAGTATTGAAATGTGGAACACAGAACAAGGCATAAGGGCTGTGATTTGTGGCCTCCAGCTGGATTTTGAGCCACTGATGAGAACTCTTAGAGCTCCTCAGTTCATCCACTTTTCAGTGGACCTCAAGATCCACTTACCTACTTGATATTTTCTCACTTTGAGACAGTGTTAACTGCCTTCATTTCCATTTGTGATCAGCTATATCTAAGTGATGTCCTAATATTTCTTGTATTTAATAATTGCATTCTCCAACTTTTCCCATCTTGTATGTGCACAGTTGATCATTCCTGCCCACAGATTTGCACCTTAGATTTTCTAGCTGTTTTTCCATGCTGACAGAGGTGCACTGGTTTCAGGCCAAAATCACAGGACAATCTTGCCCTTCAGTCACAATACTGTGAAGAAAAATAAAAAAGGAAACAAAAAAAGAAAAAAAAATAAAACCAAACTAGGAAACAAACAAACAAAGACCCAACATGTAAGAAACCTCAGAAATATTCAGATGCACTATAATAAAACCACTACTCACAAGTGCTCTAAATCAAGTGAGTACAGCTACAGACACTGTCGTTGCTGTCATTTTGAACCTGTCAGCATTTCTGCTTCCTCTGAACAACTTGGATGGCCAGAGAGCTCAAATCTGACACACAAATTGCCAGCCAGGGCACTATTTTCTTTTAAAAGCACCAGTGAATTTGTTATAATGGACTTCCACAGGGGAATGCTCTGTTCCCAGTTCAGTAAAATGAAAGAGTTAAAAAATGTTCACTCAGGGATACACATTAAGAATAAACCTCCTACCAGGCAACACATTATGAAGGAAGACAGAGTGACAGAGGATTTCAGTGACAAAGAGCTGCATGTACAAACTCAGCATCTCCGGCATACATTTAGCTTTTTACCATTTTGCCTTTTGTACTGGTGTGACCCTGGCTGGATACCAAAGCCTCTCTAGCACTCCCCTTCTCAACTGGACAGGGGAAACAAAATATAAAAAAAGTTTCATGAGTTGCAATAAGGTTGGGGAAGGTTCACTCACTGGCTACCATCACAAGCAAAACAGACTTCGCTTGAAAATATTAATTCAATAAAAACCAGACTAGGATAATGAATAGTAAAACAAATCTTAAAAACACCTTCCCCCTCACCTCTCCCTCCTTCCTGGATTTATTCTTAATAACTTTATTCTTTATTCTTTGCCTGAACCCCCTACAGCAGCGTAGGGAGATGGGAAATGAGAGTTGTGTTAAGTTAATTACGTGTTGTTTCTGTCACTGCTTTGTCTTCAGCAAGGGGAGCCCTTCCCCTACTCCAGTGTAGAGTCCCACAGACAGGGAACTTCCCTGACAGAAGAGAGTTCTCCACAAATTTCTCCAAAATATGTCTTTCCCACAGGCCACAGCTCTTCATTAATTGCTCCAGCATGGGTGCCTTTCCACAGGGTGCAGTCCTTCAGGAATAGGCTGCTCCAGTGTGAATCTCCTGTGATGTCACACGTCCTGCCAGAAATGGGTTTTTTCATGGAGCCACAGCTTCTTCCGGGAGCTTGCTGTGGCATGGGCCTCCCATGGGAGAACAATCTCCCTCAGGCATTCACCTGCTCTGTCATGGGGCTCTTCCATGACTTTACAAAAGGTGCAGGGGAATCTCTCCTCCAAAACCTGCACATCTCCTCCCTTCCCTTCTCCTCTGACCTTAGTGTCTGCAGACTGCTTCTCTCACATATTCCTACTCCTCTCTTCTCTGGCTGCACTACTTTTGCAACATTTTCCCCCCTTTAAATACATTGTCATTGGGGCATTACTATCATTGCTGTTTGTCTCAGCTTTGGCCAAAGCTGGGTCTGTCTTGGAGCCACTGACATTGGCATTAGCTCTGTTGAACATGAGGGAAGCTTCTACCATCTTCTCTCAGAAGCCACCCCTGTAGCACGATATGAGATGAGATACTAGAGACAGGGGGAAGATCCATCCACAAGTTTGTGGCTGTCATATGCCATAAACGTAGAAGATTCACAAATCAGGCTCACTTCAATACTTCCCAAAGAATAAGGGAGGAAATATTCTCTCAAGCGTATTTTTTTCAGTTTCTCAACAGAAGCAAAACATCAAACCCTTGAACATCTTGGCTAAGTCTGCATGATGATTTGAGCAATGAGGGAAGGTGCAATATTTTTTCTGTAATACTTAATACATCCCAATTGATCCATTCAAAGGACTGAAGAACTGTTTAATGGTGGAAGAGCATTCCATTTATGCTTCTTCCATTTATGGGGGAAGAGCATGTTGGGAATGTACTTCTGTATACTCAGACCCACTTAGCTGCAACATATCTGTGTTGTGGCTCTGTGGAAATTTCACCAATACTGAGCCCCCAGTGATTTAAGGTATTCCTATTAGTGTTTCCTCTCCTGCCGAAATGAACTGTATAAACCTGCAGACTTCTGAACAGAGACTATCCCATCTGCGATGTGAAGATAGACATTTGTCACTTTTTCCAAAAAGCCTTATAATATCTCTCTGTTTTCTAACAGTCAGTAGACTGCCTCTGGACCAAAACTGTTAGTTCTGAAAAATAACATTTCACAGCCAGTTAGGCTGCAAAGTAAAACAAACACCTTCTAGTATTACAGTACATATTTTAATGATCAATAGATCTGCAACTGAACTATACATAGAAACTGGTGTTTACCAAATGTAATGCACATAAATCTGAGAGGGTTTGCAGGTCAAGGCAGACACATTATCTTCTATAAACTGTACTTCTATTAACAGTCATGACATACCTCCAGTTACAATGGAAAGAAGATGCTCTAAACCTGAAGTACTAGCCATCCACTACTGACTGTCCATCTCATTTTTCAAAGAGACTGAAACAATAACCCTCAAACACAAACTCTTAAGCCTATTTCACCAAGCCTTAACACAAATATCATCTCAAATCATCTGTACTAACTATTAATTTATTTAAATCATGATAGTGAAAAGGGCATTATTATCCTGTCACTTATGGATAAACTGCAATAGACTGGTTGCAGAAAAGAGTAATATGATACGAATTATGCTGACTAGTTCCTGAACAGTAAACAGTGAACTAGTAGCATGTAAGGGAAGAAAAGCTAGAAAAGCTTCACTTTTTACGAGCTTGAAAAGGCTAGAAATCAACTTTCAAACCTTGGGAAATATTAAGGATATAAATAAGCTAACACCTCCTGCTGAGAGAGGACAGCACATCAACCATCAGACCTGACACTGCAGCCGGCACTGCCACCCACAGCCTAGCAGTTCCTGGTACTCAAGACAACATTTCAGGGACATACTCTCTCATGAGTTTCTTTGTGGGAGGTGATTCACCTCCTGGCCCTTGAAGCAGAGCAACTAATGCAGTTTAATGAAAACTGCAAATGCACTGTTTAGCAGCTTGGGAATTCAGTTTTTTCAGAGTGTGGAAACATTGACTGAACCACTATTTCCCTTGTGGGGTTTGCTGAGGTTTTGGCAGTAATCTGGTGATATTTTTATTTCAGTCTAATTTATATTCCTTGGCAGCTGGACGTTGTAAAAGCCCAAGAACCTCAACTTGCTGACACTGGAGGTTAGGGTGCCTAGGAAGAAAGAAAAGACTAAGCTGGATTCCTGCACTATGTAAATAGCCAAAGGCCCAGCCTTTCAGAGTGTCACTTAAGCTTTTACTTAAGAAAACACACCCGGGAGAAATGAAGGAAATGTCTATTCTCAGTGTTTGCAACTCTGATACTAGTCCTGAGCCTGAACAGTTCTCTTTTGGTCCATTTGACTTGGCACTGAAAGCCTTCCTTGCCTCACTCAAGAGAAAAGCCTGTTATCCTCAGGGCAACTGGTCCACTGAGCTGATAGACAGGGACAGGAGACAGATTAGATCCCCTGTAATCCAGGAGGAAGTAATTAGTGACTTGCTCTGCCACTTAGACACTCAAAAATCCATGGGGCCTGATGGGGTTCACGCAAGGGTACTGAGGGAGCAGGCAGGGAGCTCACCAAGCTCCATTTATCACCATCTCTGGTTATCTGGTGAGGTCCCAGACAACTAGAGATGTAATGCCCATCTGCAAGAAGGTCAGAAGGAGGACCCAGGGATCTACAGGTCTGTCAGGCTGACCTCAGTGCCAGGGGACTTCATGGAGCAGATCATCTTGAGTGCAATCACATAGTATGTGAACAACAACCAGCCAGCAGGGGTTTAGGAAAGGCAGGTCCTGCCTGGCCAACCTGATCTCCTCTTATGAACAGGCAACCTGCCAGGTGGATGAGGAGAGGCTGTGGATGTTGAAAAATACATTAGTAAACTCTAATACTTTAATACTGTCTCCCACAGCATACTCCTGGAAAAGCCGGCAGGCCAGGCAGGCCATGGCTTGAGCAGGTGCTCTCAGCTGGTGGCCAGTTGCTGAAGAGTTTTGCCAAAACTCAGAGCTGGGTCTGGCTCTGATTAATGACCTGGACGAGGGGATCAAGTGTGTCCTCAGAATGCTGATAGGGGACTGTAAGTAGGGTAGGAATGCTGGTCCGCTGGAGGATAGGAAGGCCCTGCAGAGGGGCCTAGACCATCTGGATCAATGTGCCAGGGCCAGCCGTATAAGATTCAACAAGTGAAGTGCCAGTCCTGCACTTCGGAGAAAAGTACCCCATGCAGCCCTGTGGGCTGGGGGCAGAGTGGCTGGAAGGGGGTTCAGCAGAAAAGAACCTGGGGGTGCTGAAAATGAGCCAGCATGTACCCAGGTGGCCAAGAAGACCAGCGGCATCCTGGCCTCTATCAGAAATAGTGTGGCCAGCCAGACCAGTGATTGGCCTCAGGTCAAGTACTGTGTTCAGTTCTGAGCCCATCACTGCAACAAAGACATTGAGTGAGGGGTTGGAGCATGCCCAGAGAAAGGAAAAGAGGCACTAATAGGTCTGGACCACAAGGCATGTGAGAAGTGACACCTGTGAGGTGTCTAACCTGGACAAAAGGAGGCTCAGGGGAGACCTCATTTCTCTCTAGAAGCACCTGAAAGGAGGGTCTATTGAGCTGGGGGTTGACCACATCTTACAAACAGTCAGTAACAGGACAAGAGGCAATGGTATCAAGCTGCACCAGGGGACTTTCAGGTTGGACATCAGGAAAAATTTGGCTGCTGAAAGGATGGGCAAGTGTAAAAACAGGTCACTTAGGGAGGTGGCAGAGTCATCACCTCAGAAGTGTTCAAGAACTATTGGAGGTGGCATTTAGCAGTCATGTTTAGCTGGTGGGGTGGTGTTCAGTCAAATGTCAGGCTTGGACTTCTTGAGGTCCTTTCTCACCTTGATAATTCTATGGCTCTGTGATTCTATGATTCTGTGATTTCCTTTATTGTTTTCTTTACAGACAGATAAAAGGGAAAGGGATATCCTGTGCAAGAATCAAGGGAGTGTACCTCAGTCTCTTTCCCCTTTTCCAGCATGCACAAACACTAGGCAATGCAAAATATTTTAAAAAATTTAAAAAAATAAAAAAAAGTGTGACCACATTTCTTTACCAGTTCAGGGTACTCATGTTTCATAATATTGGCTGTGCTACAAGGATGTTGGATAGAAAGAACTAGGTGAAGTTTTTGCGCTAGAATTTATGAGCTGGCAGAAGTTGTTGATCACCCCTCCAGCAGAGGAAAAAGGAGGATTTCCCTCCTATGGCCTCCTTAATAAACAGGCATGTCTCTCTTCAGTCAACCAGCAGGAAACATCCATTTTCTCTATTTCATAAAGATCCTTATTATGTTAAAATAATTTAAGCAAAGTATTCAAGGAGTTTGGTTTGGTTTGGTTTGGTTTGGTTTGGTTTGGTTTGGTTTGGTTTGGTTTGGTTTGGTTTGAAGAACAATGCCTAAGGATTATGTTACTTTAATCCTAAACTCATATGGGTGAAAAGTAAAAAATTCACCATCTCTGTACAGAACTTTTGTATGTGTGAGGAAATTTTCTTGAGGTTAGACAGAATTCACCATCAAAAATAAAAAATTAATTATCTAAATAAACAAAAATTGGTGTTGAGATTTTTATTCAGATTACTTTCATAGAAGCAGAAAATAAACTGTTACACAATGAGAGGGAAAAAACTTCACAAAACAGATAAAGCAGAAATAGAAAACAATTAATAGAATTCATCAGTATGCCTCTGCAATTACCTGACCTCACTTTTGCTGTGCATCTCTTCTCCATATTATATCTTGTGTTTTTATTAACAATATGTTATACACAAAATATTACATGCAGTATAATTTGAGCTTCTAAATGTGTTCTTGGGTAGGATGACTATGTCTATTGAGACTCCTAGATTACTCCTATTAGGGAGTGAATGTCATGCTATTTGTCATCCAAAAGGTAATTTTCTCTAGACTTATATTAAGGTTTCATGTTTTATGATAACCTCTATATTATGTTGATCTGGGCATTTTTCATGAACCCATTCATCAGACAGGTATCTCCAGTAATAACTGCAGCTCTGCAACATTTTACTTGTTTTCAAGATGTATAAGATTTTTTTTTTTTCAGCTGCATCAGTAATACCAAAGGGGCATTTGGGTCCCTGTGATAATGCCAGTAAAATTCCATGACAAGCTTTGCACATTAAGAAGTATATAGGTAGGAGTTAATTTATTGATTTTAGAAAATACTGTATCAGAAGGGAATCATATTTATCCTGGAGTAAATGTTATTCTCTGGAGGCTGTCTCGTAACCTTCAATCTCTGGCTGGTACAGAATCCAGCACCAATACATCCAAACAGTTAAGAGGTGCAGTGTCTATGATTTTTGATGCGGTTCATGATGATACATTTACATGGGTGAATGGCAACTCTGTGTGAAGGGACGACCGTGTTTGAATTAACTGTAATTTCTGCTTTACACCTGGCATAGCATGAGACATTCCTAAAAAGAAGAGTTTGCTTAATCTAATTAATAAGCATTAAAACAATTTGCAAGATGTCAGATACTGCCTAGAAATTGTACCAAAGCTTCACAGGATAAGGGTCAGGGACTGGCTCCAAGGATGGCGTACTCAGTGATAATTAACCTTTGGATTCCTCTTAGATTTACAAGCAACTTGTGATCCTAATTGAAATTAAATTGAGGGAGGCAGAGAAAGATGGCTCTTGCCAAACTATAAACTGCAATAAAACATAGCAGATATAGCCATGCACGCTAATTTCTTCTTGCAGAGGACTCTCAGGAGCTGATACAGACACTAAATCAAATCCACAGGTTTATCTGACTAGGTGAGGCCTCAGCACTCTAGTCAAGAAGCAAAACAGATGAAGATCCTTTTGCCAACAGAATGCATTTCCCATGGATAAAGGGAGCAATTTCCTTTTCCGTTAGGTGAATTACTATGCTAGTAATCAGTAAGCCTAACAAAAAATCCCAGCTGCTCTCACCTCACACGAAGAAAACACAAACAACTCTAAAAAATCAATCTAACATCTCCTATAGTCTCTAATGTGGAGCAGTCAATTCTTTTCTGTCTCCTCCCCTTTTTTACATAAGAAAAATCTACCATCCCTGTCATCCCCAATATGTCATAAGCCAGCAAGTGTAAATGCAGCCATTCATATAATTTGAATGATAATTGAAAATAAGCGGAAAAGGAGGATAAATTTATCAAACTTGTGAGAATATTCTGGGGAAAAAAGGAATTTCCTGAGGTAACTGTCCTTGACCTGGCTCTTTAATCGAGTGAAATTTCATCACTTTATCTAATATCATGCTTCATGCTTCAGGCTTCCAGCAATTCTATTTTAGTGTGGTCTAATGGGCAGCTGACACATCCACTCAGCACCAGACTGCATAATATGTGCTGACACACTGTGTGGTGAGCACCCTATTGAGAGCTGTTTATTTGTGCCTGGCAAGGAAAAATTCCATCCAATAAAGTCTCCTCATAACAATTTTAGTCTCAGTTTTCAGGGCCTCCACAGGCTCCACATTTCAAGAGGTTCAGAAGCACTTGCAGGGCAATTCAGCCGCTTATTTGGGTGGCTGTACATTATCTGACTTTAGGTGAGAGGTTGTGAAAGCACTGGTTATGGTTGTCTGAAACCTGAATCTAGATAGTGTAATGAATAGTGTCATTCTAACAGCTTTGGAGCCAGCTCTCCTCAGAAACCCTGATTCAATTTGATATTCTGAGGTTAACGCACTGTATTGGGACTGAAAATAGGAATGCACACAAAAAGCTTTTATATTTACTCAGTTCAGTAAGCATGGCAAACTCATCAACAGCTATTTGTAAACTGTAGAATGGTGGGACTTATTTTGATATACTGATTTATGCTTGCTGTTTTTCCTGCAGCATTACTTTAGAGTAGAAATGGACTAAAAGGAAAAAACAGACATGGCTCTCAACATAATAGCAAATGACATTATCATAAACAAAGCAACATGTGAAAATAAAGGAATGACATAATCACAGATCTTAACCTCACGTAGAAATGAAATTTGCTATAGAGATTAAGGAATACATTTCCTATACATACGTTAAGAGGGAAGATATTAAGATCATTGCTTTACTTATTAGTTATGGAGAAGTAAGTAGTCTGTAAAGCAAGTTATACATATACACAGACGACAGAAACAATTAAAGGCCCAAAAATAAGATTGGTTAAAATTAATGTTTCATCAGCCCATTCACACTGAAAGGTATACCCAAACTATATCTAGATAAACAATTACTGATCAGCAAAGTACTTGGAGTGGAAACCAAATTTATTTCACAAAAACTGTGGAAAAATGATTCTCTAAGTCTGTGAAAACCATTTCAGAACTTTTACCTAACCTTAATATATGTATTACATAACATTTGTCTTTTCTACAAGGAACTACATGACATGGCCACATAGAGAATGCACATGTATTATTCACAAGCTTATCTTGCAGGAAAAGTGCTTTGACCTTGATAGTGTTAGAAAAGTAGCCTCAACTTTTACTTTAGAAAATTTGAAGTCAGAACCTTTGATAATTGGAAAAATCACTAGAAAATTCTGCAAATAGAAAAAAGATCAAGCCTAATAATAAACTTACAGACACCAATTATATTCAGCTATGATACATATTTCTAGAATGAAGAAATGTATATTTTTGGATTTAAAAGTTACTTTACTACAGAGTGTCTAGAGGCTTAGTGAAGAACCTATGTACTTAACTAACACTTTAGGACTGCAGCTAGGAAGAACTTAAATGAGTAAAGGCTGTTTCTTTTCTTTTTTACTTTTTTAAGAAAATTAAATTCTGAGAGGACCAAGCCAGTTTTCAGTGTTCCAGATTTTGCCAATTCAGGTTCATTATTATCTCTTTTAAATTTTGTTTGCTTGCTTTGCAGAACTGATCATTTTCTAGAAAACTTTGCGTTAAATTCTCCTTTTACCCCAAATAGAAAATAGAAAACAGATACCAAGAAAATAATATGCACTGACAAAGTGCTTGTCTCAGTTAGCACTATCTCCCATGTTTCCACATTATTGCCATGTAAGAAAAGATTCTATAAAAAAGACTGATTTTTTAATAATAATAATATTCATACAATTTGCTACCAATATAGTTAATATATCCATTTGGTTAATGTGTGCTTATTTGCATGTACCCACATTCACAGGCATGCATTTATCTTTGCACCTCTATGTAAATAGTCTACTGCATTATAAAAGCATGGAAGTGTCTATTGTGAAAATGTAAAATTAATGTAAAGGTGAAGTAAACTAAGAAAACATTGTAAGTAAGACTGCAGCTTCAGTCTTTACAGGAACATTAATTTTGCCATCTTGTACAGATTGGGAGGTGTATTTTCAGTGCATGTACAGTACTTGCCAATCTTTATCACAGGACAGAGGGTGCAGCATAATAATATTGTCAAGAATAATATTGTCAAGAACCTCAGTCACATAGTTTCTTGGCTCTTACTTCACCCATGCAAGTTTCATTGCAAATTAATATAACTTCATTTCAGTGTGATCTCCGGTTATAGAGAGGACCCTTCCAGGGGAGAAGGAAGACCTCTAGTTAAGAATGATGTCATAGCCATGATGTCTGTAGCAGATTTTCAGTTTGTGCACTGTATATAAGCTACCTTTCTTGCCACAGTCCTTGGTCTCACTTCCTCCTCATAGATGCTATGCATACAAAATGCAGCATCAGTGTGGCAGATGGTATGTGGCTGAGAAAACTGGGTCAAGTGAAGAAAACCATTAAAACTACCACCCTAAAAGAGGATGTTTCTGGGTCATTTTGGACAACTGTCCCTTCTTCCCTGCAAACATCTCTTTATCTGTAAGAGATAGAGATGGCTTAGCTCAGCCTAGGGGGTCAGACCATCCTTTCACATTAGGGGCAGCTCTGTTCCAACACATCAAACTCAGGACAGCAGCATGGGATTTCACACACTCAAGCAGGTGTCACTTTCCAGAGACTATTCCCAAACAGTGGGATAAATGTCAGAAGCAAGAGAAGCAGGCAATAAAAGTGAAGATGTAGCATCCAAACACAGAGCAGTTATATACAGGTTTGGTGTCAAACAAGGAGATTGACCTTTAGCTTTCTAAGTGGAGCCATATGGGCAGTCATGTTGACTATCACCTCCTAAAAAGAAAAAAAAAAAAAGACAAACTGGTACCTATGTGCAGATACAGCCACACCAAGTAGCCAGCACTGATATCAAACAAGTACCTCATCAAGTAAGTTTTGCTTTCACACTTGCAATTGTCCAGGGGCAGTCTTATTCACTCTACTTCAGGCTCCCCAGAGTCACAAGCTACACAGGAACTGTTTTTTATCTTTGAAGTGAATATTTCACAACTTTTCAGACATTACATGAATTGAGCAAATCCTGCCAGGAGATGCCAGAAGTTTCAGAAGATTCCTCAATAGCTTTCTACTAGAAGAACGATACATTTGTTTCAGATTTTTTCATCTGTAAAGGTGAGTCACAGCATGCTACAGCCTTCAGTCAGATACAGTATTGATCTTTCCCATCCAGCCAGAGTTAAGTATTTAGCAGTAAATTCGAGTTTTAAGGCAGGGAACAGTAATTGGACACATGTGTCGTGATCTTTAGAGAACGAGATAAAGTAGAGAGGTCTTTTAATGAGCTTGGAGAAGGAAAGAGGAACTCAGAGAAAATAAGGGTGTTATTACAGTTCAACAGTAAACCCTGTTCGTGCTCAGAATCCTAATAAAATCTGCATGCCAGTTATCCAAATGCAAGACAAAGAAACAAATAAGCTGTGGAAAGAGGAGAGCCAAACCAACAGAACAGTTTCTAGCCTTGTATGTACATTTCTCTGTAAGTCAGCATCAAAAAACTAACAAAGTCATGAAATTCTCACCTTCTGAGACAGGAAATTCTAAGAGTATCTTCACGTGAAATTAAATGTGAGAAAAAGGGGACATGCTGCCTAGTATTAAAACACTTAGAACCACCATGAAGGCTTGCATAGAAATCAGTTTTGATATATGCATAATTGTGTGCATACATATGTTTGTCTATATTTACATACATATAAACATCTACACATGCATTTAATTTGTTAGGGAGAACTTTTGTTAATTTTGAATATTACCTAAATTTAGTAATTTCAAATTTTTTATATGTGGCAATTTCTGATGCCTGTTAACTTTGAAATTAAATCTTTTTCTCCTCTTTCTGGAAGTTGCAACTAGAATATAATTTGGTCTGCATTCCTTGAATTGCAGTCATTAATAGACACAGGAGCTTTGTGAAAAACTACATCTATGTTCTCCAAGAACAATTAATAAAGTAAAATTCTTGAGTAATGCAAGACAGACCCTCCTAAAGATGCTTAAACAAGGGTCAGCGAAAAATTCATTTATTTAGCATTGAAAACATGTTTCATAGCAACCCACACATATTGTATTGCTTCTGCTTTATGGCTCACTAATTCCATAAATAATGAATTTAAATTAAACAATTAATTAACGAGGCCTAGGGTTCAATGTGGGATCAATAGCAATATTTCCTCTGTAATGTTTTAGGTTAAGATCCACAAATAAACATTTAATATAAATTTTCATAAGGGACTTCTTTTGTATATACCAAATTATTAAATGCTTTTATAGAACAAGAGATATACTATATAATAGACTAAACACTTGTTAAACAGATCCTAATTCTAATATCATTTCAAGGTATTATACTTGTTTTACAGGAGTTGTATTAATATATTTTACTTTTTATGTAATTTTTTTAATTACTGTTTTCTATATGCATTGTGAATGAACAGAGATGCTTTTGTGGATTTCTTACACTTTCCCTGAAGCATCTGATATGCATTGTTCAGTATGTAATAAAAGATAGGATGGAGAAAATATTCATGTTATATATGGGCATTTTTTCGCTGCTAATTGAAATTATTTTTTGGTTAAAATTTATTTCAATCCTTCACCTCTGTCTGCACACAAATTTTTCTCACCTTTACTGAGAAGTTCAGTAAAGGCTAGTGTTAGATGCAGAAAATCTTTGTAGAATTTTGGGCAAACAAAAAAAATACAAGTATGAATACTTATAACAACCTAGACCGTTATCTAACTTTGGGAAATGTCTCTCATTCTTAATGAAAGTGCACTTGCAGGACATAAAATCTTGATCACTGAATGCAGTGTATTTCACCACTTATTTGATCACAAGATGCATTTAAGATCTACCCAGGGAAAACATACCTGTCCTTAGGATATAATAGTAAGAGCATGACAGACACATAAACAGTGCACAGTTATATGAAGTCCCAGTGCAATGCCTGAATGCAAGGACATATTTATTAGGGCAGTTGCTCCCTGGCTCTGAGTGAATTCCTGGTGCTCTAGATTTTCTCTTCTTTGTCCTGAGTCATTAAGATGCTTCCACCTTTCAAAGGCTTGATGGACTTAATGGATGTTCATAAAATACTTCAAATATTTTTGAAGGAAGGCATTGGAATAGTATGAAGAATACTGTTTCCCACATGTACTGTGAATGAATAGAAATGCTTTCATAGAAACTCACATTTTCACACATACTGAATTGTTTAAAAAAAAGAGACAACGCAATTTCCTTGTATTAAATATTTAGTAGGGATTTCCTTTTGTTTTCTCCCCCAGGAATTCAGTAGACACATGAAAATATTAACTTCTACAAAAGCATTTCTAATTATTTCTGACAGATGCTTATCATAATAAAAGACAATGTAAAGGGTCAAAGTTAAAGAGAAAAAACCTTTCTCTAAGATGAGCTCTGTTATCTGCAATATTCTAATACTAAAAGGAGTTGCAATCTTTAGTGAGGCTCATGAGTTTGTCTCTATGCTTGTCTCATACTGACAGAGTTTTATGAAAATCATATCTCATCTAAATTTAGCCATCCAAATCCTATGGGAATAAGGACTTGCAATGGTTGTGACTTGAAACCTGTTTATGTCTGTTTGCCAGTATAACTGTAAAGGCATAGAAATGGTCTTTAACTTACCTCATACCATACAAGTGCTCTTAAGGCCTTTGCTTGTACTGAGATATATTGTTATTGGTATTTTCATGAGAAATTCCACCTTAGCCTATGGTTAGTGTTTCCTGTATTGAAAATTTTATTTAAACATAACTTCAGTGAGGATCTGGGGGGCGGATAGGATGAGGGTCATTGAAGTGTCTCTGTTATTTAGTTCTGCTTCTAGCATGCTCTTTTTGATTCACAACATAGGTTTTCTTTTCTTTGTTACCATACATAAATCTCCACGTACATGAAATAAGATCTTCAGAGCAACCACGCAAATGTTACATTCTTTCCACCCATGTCAAGTAACTGGGAAAAATAACCTGTTTGCACATTGTCCTTCACTGGCAGTTTTTACTTTTTGTCAGTGTTCTGAGTTATAGTCAGAGAGTATATACTCTGAAGACATCTAAAAGCTATAAGTCAGCACAAATTTTACACTGTGGGTTGTGGGTGTTCCATCTTCCTCTTCAGGGAGCAGTTCATTTTGTCATCAGCTTTAGCATATTTTGAGGGTTTTACTTTGGGGATACATCTGTGTCATGAAATTACCTAAGATAGATCCCACAATATTAAAATACGTTTTACAAAATACAGAGCAGGTGAAAATGGCTCCAATTGCATCAAATTCAAGATGGGCTGCAGAAACATTTGTGACTCAGTGGATGCATTCTACCTTAGGCATCAGGATGTTTGAATTATTATAGCTATACCATAGTTTAGATGAAGGTACATAAGCCAAATTACGTCATCCAGACCAGCAAGTTAAAAAATTCAGTTAGGGCAATGTCTTGGGAAAAGGTAGGTAATCAACATTTCTTTTGTTGGCTCAAAAGTCACTGTCATTTTTTAATTCTTATTTAAACGTCTAGCTTCATCTCTTTGCTAATGATCTGGGGACATCTAGGCCACCTTCTTTTTTCTTTCCACTTGATGCATTAAAAAAAAAGGGCTCTGCTAACTTTATCATACCTACAGAGCCTTTCCTTAGCCATCCTCACAGTGGTTATTAAGTGTGGTTGAGGAGACAGAATTAATTGTAAAGAGCTTGACACCCAAAAAGAGACATGCAGAGGTGGTGGTGGGGCCACAAAGAAACTAAACCACAATTACAGCTTTCTATACTTTTGTATTCTGTGGTTCTTTTACTGACTGCCTTGACAAGCTGGTATGTAAAAAGTAAGATATATAACTTTATTTCTTAAATAGGAGAAATTGCATTCACCTCACATTTTCTTATCCAGAACGTTTTGAAACTTCTCTTTCCAAAAAGTGAAGCTCTGTAGTCTGATCTAGGGTTAAATGTATCACTGTGGCTAATCCAGACCATCTTAGTTTGTGGAGAAAGACAACTTGAACTAAAAAAAAAAAAAAAAAAAAAAAAAAACCACAAAGAAACAAGAAAATAAGAAAATACGTGAAGCTTTAAAAACTATATTTTAGCAGAAGAGGGAGAAGAAAGTTGATGCCAAGAAATGGAGACATGTAGATTTTTGAACACGACGGAGACAGATGTCACACAATGAAGACAAGAGCTCAGGAGAAGTTTAAGAATAATTTTTAAAAATTCTTAGAAATGTCCATGGTATTTTAAAACAGTAGATTCTCCGTAGGTTAGAGTCTGAAATCTTTAAACTAGATGAATTACAAAGCCTCCAAAGAGACCTATAATGTCCAGCAAGGATGAATAAAGCAAAAGGAAGGTTCTGCTCACTGTACATAAGGGACAGGGTTTGATAGATACACTGTATTCCTGTAATATTATTTTCTCTCATCAAAATACTTCAAGGCTCATCATGGCTCTTTTCATGCTAAAATAATAGCAATAAACAAAAAGCATGATCAGCTACAGTGGCATTTCACACCATCTATCACTTACAGAGCTTGAAACTGGAAGCACCATTTTCCAAATTGAAAATGTTTGAATGGGCTGTCAAAAAGCCTCTCAGTGAATGTGTTCCATCCAACAGAAACAAGCCCTCTGCAAACAAATCAAGTGGTGCAGAAATCCTTTGCACAAGATGATAGGCGAGGCCTCCATGCTGACACTGTATGCAAGCCAAGTTTTCATGTACTTTGATGGCTGACCTCCAACTCCTGACATATTCATTATATTCCAGCATGTTGGGCGCAGATTGCATTGAAGTGATGACAGCTACAAGACAGCCAACAAGGAATATGGGCATTCTGGCAACAGGTGGCCTTTCATTTGTACTGGGAAAGTTAATCTAGTTTATCATCAAAGTATATTATGTTCAAGGAGTGTCATGTTTTGAGAAATATAGTGACAGATCAAACAGAGGAAGCAGTCTTCCATAGACTGTGACATTTTTCATAGACCAAACCTTTCAAGCTGCTCTATTGTTTATGCTTGATTTAGGTCAGTTAAAAATTATTCCATTGTCTCAGGGTTTACACTGCTGGCTCCAAATTGTAGTTTCTGCCCTTTGTCAAAGTCTGATGGAGGTATGCCAGAAAGTATACAGTCCTGGGACCACCATCAGCCACACGCTGGGGCATACTTGATTACCTTGAAAAAGGTGATTTTAGAAAGATGATACTTCTCAAGGAAAAATATCAGATAGAAATGCTTCTGGGAATGTGCGTGTCTTTAGCTCTGACAACCACATTAGCTACAAATTCAGTCCTGAAAATTCTTACTCCCTTGCCCACTTTGCTTATCTTTTTCAACAGACTGAGGAAAAAATGTGTAAAATTGAAATCATGTCAGAGACTCATAACTCAAGTGGTTGATGTGAACTCTTGGTTTAATTTCACTCCTGCCTCTGAAGATAGGCCAGAGAAATACTGTGCTGCAGTTAAAGTAAACCATTGATTTTTACATGTGCGAATATAGTCACAGAGCTGATATCAATTTTTTTGTTGAAACTGTTTTTTGCTAACAAAATTTTTATTTAACTAAACAGATTTTTACAAATAAATCCACTTGCTTTTTGTAATTTGTAAATTACAAATAAATATACTCAATAGATACAAATGAGCAGAAAATATCCCAGCCTAAAATACTAAAACTGGAAATGGACATCTGGAAATCCTGGTGCAGTCACCAAATAATGCAGCTTAATTTTTAATTCTTTACTGACCACTCCCTGAAATACAGACTTAGCTGATGATGTTGGAAGTAAAACTGGACACTTGAAGAAAAATGTGATCTAACCAGGGAAATTAGGTCACCAACAGAACCAGGAGAATAGCAGGGCTCAAACTACAGACCGTGTTGGATGGCAGTATCTCCAAATCAAAATATCAGGAATTCAGATGACATACTCTTTTATGAATTTCTATCAAATAGAGATTTATGGAAAATGTCGACAAAGTGGCTTCACTCCATAAAATAAAATTTGCCAAATAAAGGGGAAAACAACCCCCTGTCTTTTTCTAGCATTTGTTACTTATGGTATAGTTAATATTGAACTGTTACTGGATAAGGGTTCAAATATATTTTTACAGAAGAGCAGTCTGAAAACTCCAAGCTATGTCAATATTATATTTGTAGAGGTGAATATTGATAAGGAATCTCATAAGAATATTTAGCTTTTGTATTAATTGAACATAATATTTTAAAAATGCTGAGCTATCCAGATGCATTGATGCTTTAACAGGTAAAGAATGTATTCCCTGAAGTCATCACTACCTCTTGCACCATGGCATTCATCATAGAGTTGCCCTTGAGCACATGAACCAAATTAATTCAAGATACAAGATAGTGAATATCTTCTATAAGAACACAGGTTACATCATTTAGTCCTTGCAACTAGACCAGATTTAACCCAAAACTATTTGAAAACAGTTTCTAGCTTTCCAAGCAAAGAATTAAGTTTTTTGCTATTTTATTTGAAAGATGTTAAGTAGGCAATTTCTTATGTAACAGTACATTTAAGACATCTCAAAAACTTCTAGAAACTGCGGCATAAACACATAATGTTTTTGACATGGCCAGTAAAAAATCTGAATCATCTTCTCATAACACCTTCATACATGTACTTGCTAAGAAAGTCAAATATTTTAGGATGAATCCTGAGAAAATTTTGGAGTTTGATGAGCAGAATCCTCTTTAAATTTGGGAAAAGCAGAAACACATCATCATGAAAAATTAAGCTAGGTAGGACAAAAAGTGGAGTGGGAAACAAATTACACAAGTTTTCCAAATGTGACAAATGAACCAGAGCTCTCAGCACTATCTAACAAGGAAAATCAGAAAAAACAAGCAAGTATGCTTCATTTCATGGATGAATATACCCAGACCACCACCTCTCACTGCTACAAAGGCCATTGACTCCCATTAATTGGCAGCTGTGAGCACCTTCACTTCTCTAAGTCCTTTCTGGAGAGCTGCTCCTGGTTCATCAGTTGTATGCCCTAACCTGTCCAGTGGATTTACAGCTTCTGATTGTGATCTTCTTTACAACATTGTGCAGTTAATTAAGATATATGTGCATTCTACTCTTTGTGTGACTGAAAGCACAATTATACCCAGAGGCTCTAACTTTTTTCACATTACAAAAAAACATGTTTCTCTTGTTTCTGAGCAGAGATGTTGATGTTTGCTCCATGTTCTTTGCCTATTTCTTATGTGGGCCTAACTGCCTGCAATTGATTTTGCAAATTAATTTTAATTAAAAATTATATTATGCAGTTCCTTATGCTGCACTCTTATCTTTCCCCCATGAACTTAGCTGTCAGAGGAAGAATTTTTTTTAATTTTAATTAATTTTACTGCAAATTTCTTCCAAATGTTGTCCTTAATTCCTGGAGCCTTAATTCCTTGAGTAGCTGGAAGCTGAAAATCACATGCTATTTGGATAAGCAGGGAATTTTGCAAGGTTTCTGGAAAAAAATCCAAAACCCACACGACAGTGTTGACCAAGCTAGAAGTTAAATAATAATCATTTGAAACAATTTTTACCTGCTGCATTATGAAGAAACTTTCTCTTTTCTGCTCTTAGGATGTTGCAGTCAGCCTGTGAAATCAGATCTATGGAAGATAGGCTTTGTAATGGCATCCTCACTCAAGAAAAGGGGAAAAGAGCGGACCCAGCAAGCAACTTTTAATGTCTCAAGCCCAGAGTTATATTCTTCTTAAGGAATAAGACAGAAATAAACTTAATTGATGAAATCAGGTTTTGAGTCTTGACACAAAGTATTTTAAGAAAAATCTTAAATGCTAAATTTGCTTACTTCTTCATAGCCACTATTCATTTGAATCGCTGGATGTTAGCATCCAGGTGCAAGGTGAGAGAAAATCACACCAAGAAATTTTAAAGTCTTCCAAACTAGGAGCAGTGCTGCATGGCTTTCAGTGCTGCATAAAAACCTCCTGCTAGCTTCCTGTGCACGCCTTAGCTCTGCAGACTGTGCATTTTTGGAGGGTGTTCCACCACCAGAAACAAGGCTGAGGAAAGTAAGTCTTTTCATCACACTATTTCATGATTTCTAATGCTTTTATTCTTAATTACAATGTCTAATAATAATGGTTAAACATGCAATAGATGAGTGCTGCTCACTCAAAATACCTAGAGATTGAGATATCCTTGTTAACAGGACACAGAAGTGTCATAGTTTATACTTATGGCAAGAAACACTTAGACACAGATTTCTAGTGAAACCGCTCAGAAATGGGAATTAGATTTCTCAGTGCTCTTTTTTCTTTCTTTTTTTTTTTTTTTTTTTAATTTAAAGATCAATTCTTGCATTTGCTTAAAAAATCACTTCTGCAGCAAACATTCCAACAAGCAAATTCTTCAGAGAGAGAATTTGTAAGGAAAAGCACTAAGTAAACACTAGGGCTTTCTCTGTACTGACTAAAAGCTATTGTTTTCTCTAACGAGATTTTAAAAACCCAGCGTATCATTTATTTCAGTAAAAAATCATAGCAGTAGACAAAGTATGTTCATTGTTTGCTGTGAAGTATCCAGGTAAGGTCAAATCTGTACCATATCCCTGGAACTGACTTGATTTGATTGACTTTGCACTAACTCTGGAAGTGCTCTATTTACACTACAGTTTTGTCTCAGTTATTAGCATGTGAAACACTTCCTTGCCATATAAGAAAAACAGAAAAAAAGAACTTTTACAACTCTTCCACTTATGGGTGCTATCAGACTGCTCCAAAAGCAGATAGTGTTAGACAATTCTGCTTGTCTGTCTCATTTTGCTGTTGCCATACAGAAAGTGTCAAGAGAAACCTAACTATTGTTGCAACACTGTACACTGGCAGAAGTAAATGCAAGCTCCTCTGACTGCACTGTGGAGAGAGTCCAAAGTGAATTGCCTTTCCCAGTCACCCAGAGAAGCAGAATGTGAATTATGAAGAAATTCCATCATTCCCCAGCAGAAATTTGTGAAGTTTGGCTGACAGCACCACTGATTTACATCCTCACACTGCTACACCTCCTGTCCTGCATTCGGCCTGATAGATATTCATTCTGTAGAACAGTATTTCATATCTTTACACATCTGTAGCACACATCCTGAAAGCTTACAGGGCAGCCTTCTGCTGATGCTGTCACACATTGAAATAGTCAAGATGTTGAACACACAAACAAAGATATATCATGTAATGAAAATGCATTATAGATATTATATTTTATAGAAAAATTATTCAGAAAAAGAGGACCAATACGTTTTCACCTAAAGATTTACGTAGACAGTATTTATACAGAGCAAGGAAAGTATCAAAATGCATGCTAATGTGTCAAACATCTGCAGTAATTTCATGGTATGAGCTTCCAATGACCTTCTGGGACATTGCCACTAATTTTTCTTATTAAGAAAAATTATTTCTACATTCAATCATGCCAGTTTCTGGAGGTGCGCAATAAGGAACTACTGTACAGTAGCTCAAATTAGATACAACATGTCTCTGCTTAATTTACTTCATGCTGTTAATTACCTATCTAGAGAGACTTTATGATGCCACATTTAATAATCCAGATCTCTCTACATATAAGCAGATGTTTAAACTGAGTGGAATTTATTTTATTTTGGTGTATGGCTGGCAACCTGGCAATTTCATGCAAGAGGATGTTGAGTAAGCTGATTTTTACTAGTACTCCTGCCAATTACAGGTTGATAGTCTAGAAGGCTTCCCTAATAGCCATTTTTTTCCTGATGAGACAGTTCTGTGGTAAGCAAAGTCATTTAATCCCTTCCTCCTTTTCACCTGCATTCAGAACAAAGGACCCAGCCACATATGGTCAAAGATTTAGTGTGTATTCTGCAAAGAGGTGTGCTGAGGATGCAAATCCTCCACTTTTCTCATAGCCCATGCTTGACTGTAGTGGCCATAGTTGTCCTTTCCTGGAAAACAACATTGACTGATCAAAATGTACCTCCTAGCAAAGAAGCCACAAAAGGTTAGGCTGTGGTGTGAATCTCCTCTCTAAACACCAGAGCAGAAATAGGGCAGATGCTAACATCTTCAGACTTTGTTTTGATGGGATGATGCAGTTATAAATGGACTGTTCCTTTGAAACTAGTTAAATACATAACTAGGTACTTGCAAAATTTTGGAAATAAGCCTAGACTGTCTTTAAGCTATCTCACAAATTCCCATTTTTGATGATTAAATTCATTTTTTATTATACATACCTACTTGGAGTTCTACTGCCAGTAATGTAGGTGCAACAAGGAAGGATTCCTGCTTCAGTCTGTGCTTTCCATGCCCAAGTACTGCTGCCCATGGTCTGTGGCCCTCCATAATTGTCCTGTAAACCAGGGACACTTGGTTAAATAATCATTCCTGCTGCTTTCTGTCACATTGCAAAATTTCAGTCTGTAGGGGTATTTTTTTTAAATTAAGTAATACATTTATAAAGAGATAAGCTGTACTTAAATGAAGAAAATATGCACCTATGCTTTTAGGGGTTTAGCCTGACCAAGGCAGAAAACTTGACTTTGGTTAGAACACGTCTTGTAAGTCATGAAGATGAAGACCATGCAGAGTAGTATTTTAACTGCTGTATGAGGAATTGTGCTTAGTTTCTTATTTAAATGTAAATAAGCAAGCAGCATGCAGTAAATAAACAAGCTTGCAAATCACTTTACAAATTTCACAAATAATTAATACTGTTAATCTATCCTATTTCCTCTTGTCATAGCCTTTACTTCTTTCGAATGTTTTGAAATCCATAGAGTTAGTAAAGTGCTTAAGATGGAAGAAAGGAAAAAAGGTTAGAAATTTAAGCTGCCAAAATACAAGAGTTGTGCAAAATACCAAGAAATCACTGACATTCCTTTATCCAGAGTATTGACATTGCAAACATCATGTAGTAAAAAATGTATACACTTTTATTGGAACTTTCTTTCAAGCTCTTATTAACCTTAGTAAACTGACCACAGAAATAGCATGTCAAAAGGGATCCAACCATTTACTTAATAACGTCTCACAATACTTTAAAAATAGGATCACAGTCTTCTAAGTGTTATGATCAATTAGATTTCTCAGATCCTTTACATATACAGCACAGAAAACTGCACCTGTATTATTAAGTAATACTCAACAGCTTTGATTTATATATCTAAGGTAACAATTTGGCTTATAGCAGTTCTAAGGCTTTCGATTTTTACTTTTATGTGACTCTTTTCCAGTTACTTGTCTCAGTCTCACATGTACCAATAGTCTATTACTTTGCTCTTGACCTTGCCTACTGAAATGTCCCTTAAAGGTGCAAATGAAATTTTACTAGACAAAGAATAAGGTGCTGTTCTGTCTTTCATATCACTTTTTTTAACTTAGGTTTAAATTAGGTACTCATTCCAGGACCCCTTTGGCCAGCACATTCAGAAGTCCTGCTCTTTTAGTTCTTCGCTTGCATTTGATCAATAAAGAGAAGTTCTCTTATAAATTGTACTACTCATAGTCAAGTGGTCCTCTGGAGGTTAGTCAAAGTTCATTGTCTCTCACTGGTTAGATGTACTTTCTTTTTTTTGGAAAACTAAACCTAGACCAAAAAAAAAAAAACACTGTTTAGGAAATTATGAGACAATTTGTAGACTTGGAAAAGATTAAACTGTGGGTCTTGATATTTTATAATTAGGCTTCTACAGAGTAATGATAGAAGTGAAATTTTTGAAAAGACTGAAATACACCCAAAAATTTCCATAATTTAATTTAACAAATAAAATATCTCAAATTGTACACCTAATCCTTGCAGTAGTTTGTTGTTATGATTTCTTCATAAGTACAAAGGTAGGACTTAGGGATATTACAGAGTTGTAAAGATGGTAAACAGATCAAAATTGTATTGACATGACAGCAATAGACGTATCACTTAACTCTTAAATTCATCATATGTCATTATGCAAACCACTTTTGTACCTTTATTTCAGCTGAAAAACCTACTCCAGAATCTCCTTCTCAAATGGAGTAATTAGGGAGGGATGTTTGGTTTAAATATTTCTTCAGGAGTATCTTACATATTATTATTTTTAATATTTTTAAGCACAAGTTAGTCAAAGCTTCCTTTAAATTTAGTATGGGCACATTTGCACATAAAAGAACCCCCTAACAAAACTCCTAATTCTTGCAATTGTTTTATATGCAGACTTTCCTTAACTAATGGGATAGGGTTTCACCATGTCTCTGAAATAGTCAGATTTTAATCATTTATGTTTCACTATCCAAAGGACTAGACTTGCCTGAGATATGAATGTTCTAGACATCATGCCAAAAAATGTTTAAAGAGTCCCAATCATTACACTTATAAAAGATCCTGCAACTTTATATATTCTGGGATTCGTACATCCTTCAGCTAAACATTTCTGATTCTGTGTGGACTATAGACCCAAAGGATTTAAGAAGTCTCTGTCAAGCTGTCAGGAAATAATTTATTCTGATAAATGCAAAAACATTTTCTTTTTAAGTCTTCAAAGCTATATCACTATCAGGACATTTGCCTTTGATCCAATATAAATGAAGATATTTGTTCTGAGCAGTAGCATAATTTAATTATTTATTCCGTTCTTTCTCTTCCCCACTAAAGGACAGTTAACAAAATATGGATTAAAAATACATTAAATACAATTAGCCTTTGAAAAAAGGCTTACTTACTTTGAGTATGGTGAAACATCCTTCTTGGCTCTTCTGAAAGCATTCAGCCTATGAGAGAAAGGCTGTTGCAATGAGAACCCATATCAGTAAAAACTGATAGACCACCCTGATTGATGGGAGACTGGACACCCAGAAGTTTCAGGACATATGTGAAACATTTAGGTATCTGTGCCTAATTAAGTTGTTTGTCACAGTAGGATATAAAGAAAGGTGAACTAATTCCAGCCCTGGGAACATGAGAAAAAGATCACTTTCACTTTCCTGTACTTCCTTTCACATTCTGCCCAGCTGACAGACACCACTAAATAGAGTGGTACCAATATAAAGACCGACAAAGTACAAAGACCAGTATTTTCTAAATCATAAGTGCTTAAGAGTGAAGTTTTGTGATTCCTCAAAAAATGCTTGCTATTGCATGATTCAGGGTTAGAATCCAAGCCGAAGTAGCAAATAAAGATTTCATCAAATGAAAATTTCCTTGTACAGAAATTTCTCTTCTAGGCACTCGTAGCGTCTTTCTGCCAACATGGTGAGAGATTTTGATCTACTGGATTTCTTTAACCCTTACAAAACAAAAAAATATGCCACAAAAACAAAGGTTTATCAGAAGATGGAACTTTTGTATTTCTATCTTTCACCATGCCACGTGGTTGTGGGGTTGAGTATAAAGAACACTATGTAAAAAGAATCTTAAAGAGACTGGTTCTCAGCACACGGAAAAAAAAAAAAAAAAGAAAATTATTGGGTTTACAGCTTTTTGCAAGCTCCCCAGTTGTCTCATAACAAGAACATCTAAGCTGACCCATCATTTCATGCTGACATCATAGAGCTAAAACAGTTTTCTGTGAATGGGAGAACAGATAAAATGCAGCACTGCCAGATCTGGCATTCAACATTGAAGAAATCCAAAGACAATGTTTGCACCAATTTTTGGGTCACAAAGCTTCTGACTCAAGCCTAGTCTGATTTGAAGTCCATTACTTCTTTCATGTCAACCTCACTTATAGTTTTGATTCACCACTGCTGTTACAGGGAATATGTCATTCACATATCTCTCCTTTACAGTCAGACGTTTGAAACAGCATGCAAAATGGGTTTTGAAAATTGATGTTATCACACAGTTCCAGCGGTAATCCCAGGCCAGGTCACTGATTTTTACAAAGTAAGCACACAAAACCCCCATCAACTTTTTGGTACTAGTGTTGAGTATGGATATCTCAATTAAATGAGTAAAGCAGACTGAATGGTATTGGAGAACACAAAGAAGGTTAGTTTCTTCCCTGACTTCAAGATCACCTACCCCATTGTGTTGGTTTTGCATGGCTGATTTTTGGTGAGGAGAGAAGTGGCCAGCCATGGAAGTGCTACCAGCTTCCTCCATGCCTGGCAGAAGCAATCACTGGCTAGCTTTGAGAACAGGCATGCTGCTATGCCAATTAGGGAAGTTGGCCATGCCTCTGTAACATATTTAAGAATGAAAAATCCCACGAGAAGCTCTCTTGCTTTCTGCTCTCTGAGGGGTGGAGAGGGGGCTAGTGGCCAGTGTGGCTTGCGCAGTGCCAGCTAGTGAGAGGCATGGCGAGCAATCCCCCAGCCCAGAGCTGGACAGAATCAACTTTTCATTGCTGCAGAGCTCTATAAAAACTTTTCAGTAGATAGAACTTGAGAAGAAATGAAACCTATGAAAATCAATCTTCCCCTGAGTCAGAGAAAAGGAAACAGTGAGGACAAGTGAGGAGAGCAATATGGTGGCACTAAAGTTGGTGCAAAAGAGGGAGAGGGAGGAGGAGGAGGTGCTCCAGATGTTGGAGCTGAGACTCCTCTGCAAACTGTGGTGAGGACTATAATACAACAAACTATTTCTCTATAATTCATTAAGTGGGGGGAGGGATGCAGAATCCACCCACAGCCCGTGAAAAAATGGGTGTTAGCACTGGAGTGCATGGATGCTGAGAAGCTGTGATCGGTGAGAGGCTTGAACAGACAGAGGGAGAACTCTTGCTTCCAGAGACAGAAGAAGAGCTTTGCTTTTATACTAGAAGAGCCCATCCTTAAAAAACTGCACCCCATGAACAAATGACCCAGGAAAAAGCAGTTGTGGGAAGACTGCTTTGCCTGTGGGAGGGACTCACATTGTAGCAGGCTTGGGCAGGACTGCTGCATTGAAGACTGAGGCAAAAATATGGTTGAGTACCTCAGCCTTCTCTTCATCTATAGTTACCAGTTTTCCAGTATTGTTTATCAGTGTGGTACAACTTATTTGAGCTTCCTCTTCTGGTTAGAATCCTGTCGAAGCCTTTCCTCTTATTTTTTGCATTATTAGGCTGAGTTCTGTTTGGAATGCTCTTCTTACGATGAATCTATAAACTTCTTAAACACTTAGAAGAGGAAAGATGACAAATAGGTTGTCATTTCTTTAAAGCACTCTCTAATACATTTCCATGAATTATTTCTACAATTACAGGAGTGCCATTCTTTAAAAAAATCAACTGTAGTGGTTTTTGCTACTCCAAATAAACACAGGGAAAAAACTCTATTGTTAATTTTTTTGGTCAAGCACAGATTGTTAAACCTGTATTTCAGCACTATATCTTAACAGTAACAGAGTTAAGATGTTTGTCATCCTTGCCATTTTATTTATCACTTCTTTCAAACGTTTTGGAAAAAAGGATACATGACTTTTTCAGACAGACACTTAACCTATGTCCTTAGGTTGAAAACCATCATAAATTTAGAATAGGGAATTTTATGTAATTGCAACTAAATTCAATAGTTTGATGAACAGGCAGGATTGTGTGATTTAAAACAAGACCCCTCTCTGGAAGCTGTAAAAATCACACTGCATCAGTATGCAGTATAAAGAAACCCAACCCTTCATTCATCATACTTAATGGTAATGAATAACTATTTTTATGAAATATGTCAGAAGACCTTGTACTGAAATGTGACTTTGTTCTCAGTTCACTCATCTATCCCTTTGTATTCTGGAGAACCCTCTTTAACTCTACACCCTTGGAGGTTGAATTCTCTGAGAGAAAATAGAGAGTATTGGTTCCCTGCATCATGGGAGAGGTTCTTCAAGGCTGGGATCTGACAGATTTTTCACTTGATGAATTCTTTGACCTGATCATGAGTGTTAAGTCTGAATATTACCATTTCTGTCTGCTCTGAGGCCCTCAATGTCAAGGCAGAGACCTGTTGAAGTGATTTCAAAGAAGGGCTGCCAAATTGATCAGAAGGATGGAGCAGCTCTCCTATGAGAACAGGCTGAGACAATCGGGACTGCAACCTGGAGGAAAGAAGGCTTTGGGGTGACCTAATTGCAGCCTTCCTGAAGGAAGCCTCCAAGAGAGATGGAGAGAGACTCTTTGCAAGAGCATGTAGTGACAGGACAAGGGGCAATGGCTTCAAACTGAAAGAGAGCATGTCTAGATTAGATGTTAGGAAAAAATCTATGCAATGAGGGTGGTGAGGCACTGGAGCAGGTTTCCCAGAGAAGCTGCAGATGCCCCATTCCCGGAGATGTTTAAGGCCAGGCTGATGGAGCTCTGAATAACCTGGTCTAGTGAAAGGTGTTCCTGTCCACAGCAGATGGGTTGGAACTATATGATCTTTAAGGCTCCTTCCAGCTCTATGGTTCTATGACTCTATAACTCTGACACATTTTAATTAAACATCTGATAATATATAATCTTTATTATTGTTAATTTTTTCATTTATTTTATGTAAATATGTAACATAAAAATATTTTTAATTATAGGTGCATATCACAAACACATACACCAATGTTTCAAGATGCTTTTATACTTTTCAATAACAAATATTTACCTCCTAAAATGAAATGGTGTTTTTTCAATATCAATTAATAAGAAGGAAATTATTTTTGTAGTACTCCAATTAGAAAAGCTAGATCCTATGATCATGTATCTGGGAATACAGTTTTATTTTGTTTTGTGAGGAAAAATTATAATATATATTTTTAAAAAAATAATAGATGAATACAATGTTTTCCCTGTGTAGTACTAGTGTTTACAGCAAAATTACACAAGCCCATATTTTTCTTGATTTCTGTATCTACTTACAGACTGGCAGAAATTATCTAAAAGTTTAGAAATAAAAAAACCTTCCTCACAAACACATAGAAATATTAATAGAAGGATAGGAGGTGTATAAAAAGTTTATTCAAACCTGAATTAAACCCAAGGTTAATATTTTGATTTGATGTATAGTAATAATTACTAAAACCCCCCTAATTTTTTTGCTACAGAAATGGCAAATACAATCTTTGGAAGTCATGCAGGGAGTGGACAATGTTGTCTCTGTGAGAGGCTTTGGGGGATTTGTGAGCAGCAGTGGGATAAGTGGCCAAAAGAGAGGAACTGCAGAGTGTGCTGCTCCGTGGTGCCATCCATGGTGCCATCCTCAGCTGGCTCCATCAGCTGGGCTATTGACTGCTCATCTCTGAGGCCAGCTCTGGTGCTGGCATCCAGACTCCCTCAGACCCACTTCCCTGCATCCCTGATGGAGACCAGCGCCTTTGAACAGCGGAGTCACAGCTGCCCTCTCTCCCTCTCCACGTCTGGATGCCCGGGTTGGATACACCTGGAGAGACCACAGTGAGCACCAGGCAGTGTGCAGCTAGTTCTGGTCGTTCTGTCCTGGTTCTACAGCCTGTGTAACAACAGTGCTCCCACCTCTGCCACCTGCCCCACCTCCAGTGCTCGGGACCAGAAAGGGGACTTGGGTCATACACCCCCAAGAAGTCTTTCCACTACTTTAGGGAGAGACTCTAAGGCTTTGTATGCAATGATAATTTCTGTACAAATAATATATAGATTAAATCCGTATTCCCATGGCTGATAGAGCATTGACAATCTGATAGAAAATGGTATACATGGGTATTATTTATTCCTGTTTAAAATTAAGATTTTTAATTCCAAAGCAGATTAATGTTTATCTTGCAACAATTTGCCTGCTGAGTACAAAGTCACGAAAACCATAGTGATGTTTATAATTATGATTTATCTTTTGCTTCAGGATCATCTTTATACCAATTTTTACCTTAAAGTCAGCTTTTACTGACTTTAAGTAAAAATGAAAACATTGAAAATCTGGAAACTAACATTGCAAATGCTCAAAAATCTGCTGAGATGCAAACCAAATCCTTATAATTATAAAGTCGCGATAAGAGAAAAGGCTCTAACCTTCCTGAGAGGGAAAAGCACAAGTGTGTAATTGAGGAAACCAAAATAAAGGAGGCTTAGTGAGTTACAGATATAGAAAACATATATTTAAAAAGATTATTCATTAAATAAATGTACTCATGGGTGTGTCTATCATGAACCAGATTCTACACACTAGGGCACATGTTCAAATTTAAGCACTGACTGTAAAGTGTCTTATGTGGATGCTTAGGTGCTACGCCGAACAGATATTTTGCAAGATAAGTTATGTTTGTCTGCTTCACTGACATACAATCTGCTGTGTTTTCTGTAAAGAACAAGAACTACTTACTAATGTTTTATACTGACATAGATTTCTCATTGCACTCATTCCTTTTTAACAGTTAAGAAGAATTATTATAAAGAAAACATTTTTTAGATATTTAAAATATTGGGCCCAGGCATCCCTTAAAATCATCCTCTCATGCTGTTTGGAAAAAAAATGGGGACAGTAATAGTAGTCCTATACAGCCCTTCAATGATTAACAAGGCTAAAAGGATTAACACTGAGTATTTATTTTATGAGGGACACAATGGCTTTTTGAAAAACCACATAGAGAAATCACTTGCAAAAAATCTGGATTTTTTACGAATTAAGGTTTCTGTTAGAACTGTTTGCAATTGCAGAGCATATGGCTGCTGGCAGCCATTGAAAAGTGACATCATCTTTGACCCTAGAAATACGAGTGATAAGTATAAGAGGATTATAAACCTTTTTTCATAGTGCTTTAATGCTACTTCCTAGCATGTCAGAAATGATTGCCTTAGAAGCAAAGTAGTAAATATTTAAAAGTCTTCGTTGTTGGCAGATTTAGCTTGTTAACTGTGAAGGCAACATTAGCATAAATATTTTCTAAATAGTACCATTATCTCTCTGGCTGTTCATATGACCAGACCAGAACTGAACTGAGCTCATCACCACCCACCACTATCAAAGGGCTTACTATACCTTTTGGAAACCACTTCTTTTCCCTGGCCATGGCTTGCCCTTGCAGCTTCTCTCAGACATTGGGTTTTATACACTGTTCATAATGACCTTTTGTCCTCTTCCTACAGGCTGCAGAGAACAAACAAGAGCACTAGAAGACAGCAGTTGCCTGATCACAGTTTGGTTTATTAGTCTATGGGAATAATATCATCACATGAACTATTGTGCTGAACTATCTGTCAGATAGAAATGCCAAAACCATGATTAAAAAGCAGAGCACTTAACAATATATTTTTATAAAATATATATATATATATGTATGTATGTATGTATGTATGTATGTAAAGTACATACGTATATGTGAAGTGTATATATATATATATATATATGTATAAAATATATGGATTAAATATAATTTTGTCATTTTCTTTTGCATAGAGTGATAGAATTAAAATAAGAGATATTTTAAAAATTTAGCAGCAGGGTATTTACACTAAGGCACATTTTCTGCTGGAGGAAAGGAAAAATATGCTAATATTTTATTTTTTTCCCATGTACGCCAACTTGTTTATCTATTCTTATATCTCATTTATTTTACATATCTGATCAAGCAGGCTAGTTTCTGGCATCACACAGTGTTGAGGACTTAAAATTTGAATTCCATAGCATTTTGTGCTGCAGTCCTACATGTAATAGAAGGACTGTAGAATGAAACCTCAGGCTTCTTTACTGTACCTGGCTACTGTATATTCCACGAGATATAAGGCTGCACTAAGACAGATATAGGGAATATGATTGAAACCAGGATATCTGTTACACACTCCAAGTATGGAGATCTGAAAATACTTACATTTACAAGGAGCCCTTACTCATTTTTAGGAGGGCCTATAATAAAGATGAAGACAAACATTTTAGCAGGGCCTGTTGAAATAGGAAAATGGTTATTGGTTCTCAGCTGAGGGAAGATCAGTTTAGATTGGATGTAGGAATAACTTGTTCAACAGTGAGGGTGGTGAATCACTGGCACAGGCTGCCTCAATGGATGGTGGAAGTCCCATCCCTAGAAAGATTCCAGGTCAGGTTAGATGAGGCTCTGAACCACCTGGTCTAGTTGAAATCATCCTTGCTCCTTGCAGGGTGGTTGGCCTGGATGATTTTTAAAGGCCCTTCTAATCCAAACTGTTCTGTGGTTCTATGATGTTATGATTTGGAGCTTGGAAAGAGCTTTACAGCTTTTCTCTACTCACATGAACGTCACAGCAGGATCAAGCTTCATATCAGATGTGCACCTGCCCAGGCAAGCACACAGTGCCCCTCAATTCAAAACTAGTGTAAGAAGTATAAAACACCTTTGTGTTACTGGAATTGCATGCAGTGAACTCTTTCCAAGGTAAGAACCTCTGTGCTGTGTCTCTTCCTGTTTAAGAATAACTTACAGAAGTTATGGTCACACAAGGCTGAGTAGTTACAAATCCATGAAAAATAGAACTTTCCTGTACTTTACAAGTGTAGGTGTTGAGAAGCTGAAAACCAATGGCTAACCTCTGTATTCTTACTAAGTCAGCTTCATATAGAAACTCACTAGCAGTGAAGGCAACTGGCCTCCACAGAGATTAATTTTAAATAGAAAATATACTACTCAAAATTCAATTTAAGGTGAATGTAATTTGAAATAATTAATTTTCTTGCATTTCCTGTTTGAAACTGATAAGGTATTGCAGGTTTTCACAGAGTTGCTTTAAATAGTTGATGATTGTTTACCAGTGCCAGCTTACCCTTTGATGTTTGTCATATTATTTCTCTTTTAGAAAGCACTTACAGCTGCATAGTAGGATTATTTAATCATCAGTCAACTGATGTATCATAGATTACTGCTAACACAGAGCTCCAATCCTGATTTTACCAGATAAACAGGAAATATCACATTAAATTTAATAACATCATGAAGGATATTTTCATCTTCTTTCAACATCCAGCCAGAAAGCACACAGGATCCCCATATTCACATGTGCACAGCCCTGGAAAATCAAACACTGCATTCTGACTCATACAATTAACAATATGTCCTCCTACACGTTAAAGGGAAGAGAAATCTCACAGGGATGGAACCACCATTGATATTCTATTATTTATACCTCTATCAAAAGAACTGGAGACTCGGATGTCAAATTGTTATGCAATCAATTGCTTCATGTTTTCACATTTTCTACCAAAGGAGTACAGATTAGAAGTTACTTTGATAAGCAAGGGGATTTAGTGTTATTTTTTTTTTTCTTTTTACTTGATTTTTATGTTAGCATATCTTGAACACCAGTTTCTAGTTAAAACTTTATCTCATATTTAAAAAAAAAATAAAATTGTAGGAATATTTTTATATGGGACAAGAATGTCATAAAAAACCCACACACAACTACAGCAATGTAGAAACCAGAAAAGAAAAAAAAAAGTCATCAATTACTCAACGTTTAGCACATGATGTTTTGAGGTCTAGCTTATTAATTTCATTATTCATTGAGAAAACTAGTGCACTATTTTTTATCTAAATCAAGTTTTAAATGCCTTTTTTTGTGGTTGCTTTAATTTCAGATATTTCAAATGTTGCCATGCTCAACTTCCCCTGGCTGATCATCTCCTTCTCCCACTGAAAGTTAGCATGCCTTCAAATCTTCCATCTGAGCTTCCTAACATTTCATTTCCAAATGAATCAAATTGGGTCCTTTTAAGCTACTCTTTGCAATTCTTTAGCTAACCTGTTACATTTGGACCCAAGTAGTTTACAGAATGTATACATAAACAGCTTTTCTAATAATGCAGGAGACCAGAATAACCCCAGATAGAGTGTGAAGGAAGATTCCAGTCTAAGTAGAGGCAGGAGGACAGCTGTGTCTCTTACTCTTAGAACTGCTTAAAAAGCCCTCACATTTGTCCTCCTCTGTATTTCATTCTTATTACACCCTATGTGCAATCTCTCAGAGAAATACAATTCCATTCTACTTTTTTTGTTTGTTTGTTTTAACCATTTCTATAATAAATAAATATAGTAAAGCATTAAAGTAAATGATAAGTATTTTGTTTCAAGGGTCTGAAATAATATGTGGGGTGAAAAATAACTTGCACTAGTACCTGTCAAGTTAGTTACTAATCAGGAAAATATGTATAAATACAATCCTTTAGATAATTGAAAATTATTCATTACTAGTAATTTAACTATTTGAATTGGAGCAGATCCACATCCAGGTCTTTCTGTGATGTACACAGCTCAAGACTTCACACTTGAGTACATGTTTGCATCTCCATGATCAGCTGCAGTGATATGGAAAAACTGCTGGGAACCAACACATGAAGAGAAATAGCTAAGGGACATGAAATTCAAACATGGTACTTCACAGAAAGGTTTGGAACCTTCACACAGAACAACAATGCAAAATATAATACACACTTGAAGAAATTAAAATAAAAATTTATCCCCTCTAAGTTAAGAAAGGCAGTGTGCATGCATGTTTGTACATCAGTGTTGGGTGTAAGAAAGCCAAAAATTGTGAGAGAGAGTATGCTACTAGCAAGATGAATTGATAAAATAATCTAAACAAAACCAAACCCCAACAGCAAAAAGTGTAATGAGACAAGGAAAGATCTGAGGCAGCTGCCTGACCTAAACCAAAAAATTGAACTGAAAATGTGCAACAGCGATTCCTTGTCAACCTTAAAACAAAATATGGAGTAAAATGTAGAGATAATTAAAGATTTTCAATTCATGTTGCCTAAAGATGACTTTTAGTTGTCAATACCAAAAATGCTGTGGTGATAGCCAACCATGCCTATGTATAGACCACCATCTGGAATGCTAAGGCTGGTGGAAAACTCGAGAGCAGATGACTAAGCTCAGATCTTACATAGCAACTTTATAAATGAGAAGCAAGAACATTACAGGCCTTGTCTATTATAAGCAATCCTCAAAGCAATTCCTGCAAAGGTGGGGAATGAGAGGAAAGGTCTGGCTCAGAGCAGACAGAATGAATGAAAGAAGCCAAGAGCATCATGTTTGTTGCCTACACCTTCTAGAAATCTATAACTTAGTTTAACTTTCCATTTTGAGGGCTAATGATGCAAGTAAGAATGTAAATGGACATCTACATGAGGAGCAGATCCTAAATCTGAGCATAACTAAATAAGGACTGTTTTTAGTTTGGTGTCCTACATGCTGCATTCAGCTTTCCTGACTTTTGAAAATGTAATTGGGTAACCTTATGCTGCTCCTAAATATCTTTTCTATATTAATTATATTTCTAAAATGATAAAATAGAAAGTTAGTAAGATTGAAAATGTAGTATTACTGACCTGGAAAATGGTTTGGCATCTTCAGTGGTGACAATAAAATTGTAGCATTTCTGAATTTTTGGGGGGTTTCAGTTTGTTTTGATTGACTGACAAATAAATTTGTATTACTTATTTATTTTAAACGAAAAACTATATTCATACTTTTGAACTACAATATATTCTTGCTAAATATTAAAAAATAGTAACTGCTGAAATCCAGTTGTCCAAGTATAATGTGAACCTTAAACAAACAAACAAAACAACCTCATCTAAGTGTGAGGGAAAGACAAAAATTTTATAAATGCAACAAAAAAAGCAAGTGACACCTAATGACAGACCAAACATTAGAAAAGAAGTCATGACAGACCTTCCTGCAGTTGCACTATTTGCAGATCTCTTTACACAGAGCTGCACAGTGTGTGCCAAGAAATCTCTGGGAGAAGTCACGACTGCTAGAATGCTGGTGATGAGAGTTGATAGTTTGAACCAATCCACCTGGCAGAAATGAATTACAAAGAGGATGTATTTCTATAGAAGAAAAATACTTTTTTTTTTTTTTTTTTTTTTTTTAAAGTTGACCATGCAAGTGCATAATGTACAAAGAAAGGGATCCACAGGGGTTGGTATTTTTACTCAGATTTTCAGATGAGAAGTTAAGAAACAGTGGAATTTTTCTCTGTTCCATGAAACACATGTCTTGCAATCAGTGGGACATAAATCTGTGCTCAAACCTCTTGCCAAAATGTGACCTGAAAAGTCTGATTGAGGTCATTCCTGGCATGAGTAAGAGTAGATGCTGTGTCCCAAATTTCAGTCAAATGTCTTACTTGAAACACAGACTTCCTCTTATCAAAGTAGTAGGTAAGCATGAGACAAAATATCTGTTAATTTAATTATCCATACTCAAGTACCTGTTACCTACTAACAAGCCCAATACTGACCTTTATCAGCTTTAGAAATGTTGACATCCTTTAGACATATTTTTAACTGATCAGTACTTGGGAAAAGCTAGAAGCCCATTTATTTTGGGAAAAGTATTGCAGCATTAATTGCAGGATACATCTCTCCCCTCCTCCTCAGCATTCAGTTCTGGAATAGCAAAGGTTTATTTACCCTTATTCTGGGAATACTGCAGTTTTCACAAAGCAGGGATACACTGTCCGCAGGGGGTGCTATTTTCCAAAAGCTACTCCAGTACTCAGTATTTTGAGGGCTTGTTAAATGACAAGGAATATGCCTATCTGAATCTGTACTGAGAATTGCTAAGTCCATGTATTTATCTCTATATTTTAAAGCATATTGTCAATATCTAATCCACAACCTTTCTATTCAGAAATACTGCAATTTTTGTGGGAATGAGACAGAGATATATATCCAATTCTTGGCCTGGCAGGTTAAACTGACAGCTGCTTCATCACCAAATTTTTTATTCTTGTTTTAATTGTCATGAACATTTACGAAACTGAAAAAGAACAGAGCTGCAATTCCGATAAATTAAGACTTCTGATCTCTGGAAACTGCACTTAGAATTATTCACCAAATCAGAAGAGGTTTTATTCACAGAATGTCACACTCTGTATAAGCCCTATACAAAATTTTCAGCAGTTTTGCTCGTTCAATTTCTTTTGAGTTTTGCAATCCCAAGAACACCAGTGATGAAAAGCATTCAGGACCACAAAGTTTAATCACCTCAGATGTCTGTACCCTATAAATACTCCAAAAATTGCTGAAAACCAAGAAGTCCTAATAGTAAGAAAAAAAACAATAGTAATTTGATGATATCTTGAGAGTAGAGCACCTTTGGGAAACACACACTTTGAGTCAACACCCTATAATTAAACTGCCTCATACAAATAATAGCAAAGAAAACAATAGTAAAATGAAAAGTAAAAGCAATAACATTTGCTGAATAAAACTGACATAGACTAGATATCAGCCAGTCTTGGCTGCAACCTGTAGTGAAATGCTTTAAGCAACTAATGGTTTCAGGTGGTAGTTAGATTGGAAACTGCAGTCTGAATGAGAGAGACAAACAAAAATCCATTCCAGATCCATCTGCATCTTCACAAGGCTGTAGCTTGCCTGCTGTAGTAAAGACTAACCTAAATCTCAATTTTGAACCAGACTTCTGATATAATGCTTACAAAATTCATCTACCATCACCATCTAATTAACATAACCAGTTTGAATATCAGATGTTCCGAGGCATTAAAAATATTCATCATGGAGTCAGCAGTAATCTGAAGTTATTTCACAGACTCATAGAATGGTGTGGTTTGGAAGGAACCTTAAAAATCATAGAGATCCAATCCATCTGGTGTAGGCAGGAACACCTTTCACTCGACCAGGTTATTCAGGGCTCCATCAGCCTGGCCTTAAACACCTTCAGGAATGGGGCATCTGCAACTTCTCTAGGAAACCTGCTCCAGTGCCTCACCACCCTTATTGCATGGATTTTTTCCTAACATCTAACCTAGACCTGCTCTCTTTGAGTCTGAAGCCATTGTTCCTTGCCCTGTCACTACATGCTCTTGTAAACAGTTTCTTTCCATCTCTCTTGGAGGCTTCCTTGAGGTACTGGAAGGCTGTAACCAGGTCACCTCAAAACCTTCTTTTCTCCAGGATGAACAGTCCCAATTCTCTCAGCCTTTCCTCACAGGAGAGCTGCTCCATCCTTCTGATCAATTTGGTGGCCTCCTCTGGACTGTCTCAAATAGATCCATGTCCTTCCTGTGCAGGGACCCCAGAGCTGGGTGCAGCACTGTAGATGGGGTCTCACAGAGCAGAGCAGAGCAGAGCAGAGCAGAGCAGAGCAGAGCAGAGCAGAGCAGAGCAGAGCAGAGGGGCAGAATCCCCTCCCTCCCCTGCTGCCCACCCTGCTCTGGATGCAGCCCAGGACATGTTTGGCTTTCTGGGCTGGGAGTGCCCGTGGCTGGGTCATGTCCAGCCTCTCACCCACAGCACCCCAAGTCCTTCTGGGCCAGGCTGCTCTGATCTCTTCATCCTTGAGTTGATTCCAAGGGTTGCCCCAATCAAGTACCTTGCACTTGGTCTTGTTAAAACTCATTTCCATGGGCCCACTTATTGAGGTTGTTCTGATCCCTCTGGATGGCATCCTGCCCTTCCAGTGTGGCAACTGCATCACTCAGCTTGGTGTCGTCAGCAAATTCACTGAAGGAGCACTTGGTTCCTTTATCTATGCCATTAATGAAGATATTAAATAACACTGGTCTGAATGCAGACCCCTGAGGGACCCCATTTGTCATTGATGTCCTTCAGGACTCTGAGCCGTTGACCACTACCCTCTGGATGTCTACCCACTTCCTTCCACATTTAACAGCCCACCCATCAATTTTGACTTTTTTCTAATTGAAAGAGAAGGTTGTTGTAGGGGACTCTGTTAAAGCCTTTACAGAATTCCAGATATTCCCTGCTCAGCCACGTCGGTTTCTTGCTTTCTTTACATGATTTCCTGCTTCTGGGCATTGCTAGCTCTTGTTCAATCTGTCAGGTCTATTCTACTCTCTTGCCCCTCAGGGCAGTCTGTCAGGGGATCCCACTGACTATCTCCCTGAAGAGCTGGAAGTTTGCTTTCCTAAAGTTCAGGGGCCTAATTTTAGGCCCTTCTTTCTTACCTGATCCATATCCCTCAGGAGTGCAAACTCCACCAATGTAGGGTCAGCCTGGGCTGCCTCTAATCTTGATGTCTCCAAAGAGCTCACCTGTATTGGTGACCATTAGATCCAGTAACACTTTCCACTGATAAGGCTGCCTATTACCTAGATTGTGAATCATCAAATCATAGAATCATCAAAGTTGGAAGAGACCTTCAAGGTCATTGAGTCCACCATCCACCCAGCATTACCACAGAAACCCCTTAAACACTAAACCACATCACCTAGTGACAGAACCAGATTCTCTTGAGCAGCTCCAAGGATGGTGACTCCACCACCTCCCTGGGCAAACTATTCCAATGCCTGACCACCCTATCAATTAAAAATGTTTTTCTAATATCTGATCTGAATCTCCCCTGTCTCATCTTAAGGCCATCTCCTCTGGTCCTCTCACTGCAGGCACAGTAGTGGATACCAGCCCCCACCTCACTACACCTCCTTCCAGGGAGTTGTGGAGAGCAATGAGGCCTCCCCTGAGCCTCCTCTTCTCCAGACTAAACAAACCCAGATCCCTCAGCCATAAATCATTTCTAGTCCTTTCACAAGCCCTTCTCTGGACACTGCCCAGCACCACAAAGTCCTTTTTAAAGTGAGGGTCCCAGAACTGAACACGGGATTAAAGATGTGGCCTCACCAGTGCCATGTGAGGGGGACAATGACCATTCTGGTCCTGCTGGCCACACTATTGCTGATACAGGCCAGGATGCCCTTGGCCTTCTTGGCCACCTGGGCACACTGCTGGCTTGTGTTTGGTCTGCCATCAAACAGTAGTCCCAGGTATGATAAGAAAAAGGGAAAAACAAGGGATGTACAATCCAATTGCTCACTACCTGCTGACAGATGTCAGGCCTGGGTAACTCCCCTTACTTCCTGGGTGTGAAGTTGTGTGTGGAATAACCTTTTGGTCAGTTCACACCTTCTCATTCAAATCACAGAAGAAATTAAGTCTATCCTAACTGAAACTAGGACACTGTCCTAGAGGAGGACCCATCACTTCCTTTCATATATTTTCCTGGTGTTTATCTTCTCTTATCTGAAGAGTGTCTGGTTCATCTCCCTAAGTCTGAAGGTCTGCAGTAATGAGGCCAGTGCAGCTCAGAGTCACCAGCTGAGGGCCCTTGCCAGCACCCTGTCCCTCTAGTTTTTTCCTCTCATCCCACAGCCTGCCAGGGACAAGACATATTGTCTCCCCCTCCAGCACATCTGGTTTAAAGCTCTGCCAGTGTGTCCCGCTCGTTCCCAAGCAGACTCTCCTGCTTTGCTGAGAAAAGTGAGTCCCATCTGATGCCAGCCCATCCAGTGATGCATGGGCCTTTCCATTGTCAAACACCACAGATTTTGGCAGTGGCACCAGCCACAGAGCCTGGAAGTTTCAGAAGATTCAAAGGGGGAAATGGGATGGAGGGAGACAAATGGACTGTTGTTTCATAAACATAGCATATGACTTGCATAGTATAGAGATCTCACAAGGCAACAAAACTATACAAATTGCATACATGAGCCAGAGGAACAAGATCAAGATGATAGAGATGACTCATATCAGCGAACTCATATCTTAAAAAATCTTTGGTGACTTTTATAAATGTCTTCAAAAAACCACAAAGCAGCCATTAAAAAGACTGAAAAATATATTAATCTGAAAGAAAAAAAAAAAAACAAATAAAATCTTTTATTCAATCACAACAGATTGAAAACACGCCTGGCGTAAACACTCTCATCCTTCTATGGTGTGAGAAGTCCATCCTATCTAAACTGGAATATCACAGTCATCAAGAAAGGCAGACAGCTGTATTTATCTACATACAGCCCTATCTGTAATACATCCAGTTTGAGAGCCCAACTAAACATTTAAAAACACAAACTTTTAATGAAAACATGGTTTCAGATTACACAACTGGCCTGGTGCAGTTCAGCTTTCCAAAGAAAGAAATGTCAGTGTCTCTCAACTTTAAGCAAATGTCTAATAATTTCTCTTCTAGAAAATTTCAACAATGTAAAATAGCAATGCAGCAATGCAGCAATGCAGCAATGCAGCAATGCAGCATACAGCCCTGGGAAAAACAAACAAACAAACAACAAAACAAATCCCAACCCTACTAAATACAGAAATCTATTCCCTGAATGAAGTCAACTCCTTAAGGCACACTGGAAGTCTGTCCAACCTAGTTTGTTTCAGTTCTTTAAGGCCCAAAAGGTTTGAAATGCTCAACCTAAGCCATCCATACTTTCACTTTTACTCTGGCATGAAAAAGGAGCAAGGGAGATAATCTCACAGTATAATATAGCAAGCTAAAATCTAGCTGTCAAATTTTCTGTTTTAATCAGATGAAACTGGTGGGGCTGGGTACCTTTGAAAGTATCCCCTCTAATTTCTTTCTTTTGTTTTAATCTTATAGTGAGTAATCCTTTTTATATCTTATAAGTGTTTAAATACTACTCATCATTAATCATTAATCATTAATCATTAAATCATTTACTACTCCTAATTATCTAAGATCAGGTAAAGGACTGCTTTCTTTATTTCACTTCCAGAGAATATTGTAAATAATTTTACACAATGTGAAGTGCATAAAACAGTGTGTGACATACACTAAGTCTGAAGAATCTCATTAGTTCATACTAGCAAAAATAAAGTTTCTACTTTTATTTCTACTTTGAAATGCTGTTAATGTAATGCATGCAAATAAAATAAAATAAAGCAAAGCACTAAAAGGATTCAATGACTCTATTTAATTGGTTTGCCACAAACCAGGATATATTTTCAGAGGAAAGTCTTTCTTGTTGTAATAGACTTTCTTCTGTGGATCCTTTTCCTGAGCTGCCAAAAACATTTGCCCCTTGGCAGGCAGCCAGCACTGATTTTAAGCCCATAGCAGGAGCTATTCTCTAACTTGGTTGCTTTCACTGAGAGGAGCTTTCTCAGCGTTGTTCTGGTGGTTTCTGCAGCAGTCAGCGCATTCTTGGAAACATGCTCTAGCTCTAAATTAGGGATGAAATGCAGTAATACATTGCTCTAAATTTTGCACACCTGTCAGCAGCAGCGTTTGAAGCTTGAAAGTGCTGCAAGATGATCCTCCTTCTCCAATGCCTTCCTACAGTTCAAGGTCTCCTTGAAATCAGCAGCAAATGGCATGAGGGTTAGGTACTGACTCACCCAGTCCATCTTCCTGGTGGAATGTGTCTTTCTGCTCTCACATTGCATTTTCCCTAACAGTCCTCTACAGGCAGGAATACTGGGAGAGATTTTCACAACCACATTAAGAAGCAAACTCCAGTTTTTAATTTCTATTTTTTTAATGGAGACAAACATGTGAAGCAGTAGCAGTTAAGCTGGGTAAAAGATTCTTTTGCTGATGATTAAAAGCAATTTGAGGTAGAAAATACATTGTGAGCATTTTTATTACTCTTACAATGGGCAGATTACTGCCACAACACATAATCCAGTGCTTGGTAGCATCTGGTGAGAGGCACATAACTCTTGAGGTTTTGAGAACAGAGGTTACCAGGATTCCAATATGATCTTTTAAGCCTATCTCCATCTTTTGGAAAGGCTTCTCAGTATTTTATTATGACCTTTCATGGTCATCTAATCACACTTCACAAGCAATCACTAGGTTTTTGTTGTGCCAATACATGGAAAAGACAAGAAATTTTACAGAATACAATTTGTTAAAAAGTGTAGTTACAGCCAAATTTAATTCTCTTATGTTCAATACACTTGTACCACAAGTGTGGTTTTGCATGGTTTAGCTCTTAATCTGCTGTTTCTGGGAGTCACTTGATTTGAACTAAAAGCATTTCAGGTTAAATTCTGCAGCGAGTGCACAAAACACCATATTATTATCAATAAGTAAATGTTGGACCACTGAGAAAATATCAAATTACTCTCTTTACACTTTTGGAAGGAATTTTCAGGAAACAAGATCAGAGAAGTGGATTTATCAATTCTCTTTCTGTTGATGAAAAGAAAAAATCTGCAAAATCTGTTATTCATGTTTCCCTTTTTCTTCCTCTACTTCCATAACCACAAAAACCCCTAAACATTAAAATAGCCTACTAAAAATGTCTGTGTACAATACTGCAGGAGGAAACAACGGAATGAGGCCTTCATTCCCTTATGTTTGTCTGCAATATTTATTTTAAAAAATGAAAGTTTAACAAAGGACTGCAATTTCAAATCCACATCCACCTGACAGTTTTCTTCAGACATCAGAAAGAGAAGAGCAGATAAACAGAATAATCCTATTCCATTCTTGTTTGGTTTAAAGAAAGAGCTCCATCTTTAGCTAGGGTTGTCTTTTGTAGTCTGTATTTCAGGTATTTCATGGCAAGCACTTATACACACTCAACTATCTTTAATATTGCTTGTGGTCTTACAACTTGCCCAATTATTTTAAAATTATGAATCTATCCTTCTTTTTGACTACAATTAAACATTCACCTATTTCTGGAGAGTGCAGACCTAACTTTTTGCATATGGGTATTATCTTCAAATTTGTACCTGTGGATATCCAGATGCACATTTGTATAATGCATGGCTTATATTTTTGAGTACTCCTTTCAGCAACGCATTTGTATGAGAAAAAACATTTTTTATTATCAACTTTCCCACAAGAGCTGTGCATCACATTTGCCCTGCTTCTAAAGAAACCAAAGCTCATTACCACTCAAAGCTTTTTACCATTTTTTCTTCTGGGAAGATGAAAACACATTTGGCTGTGTGTTTATTTTGTTAGTTTGGGTATTTTTGATGGTTCACATTGGAATTCAAAGCAGGCACTTTTCAAAAGCATTTTCATACCTGAGGTACTAGTTGCAAAGACATATATAAACAAAGTTTTTAAAAGGTGTAATTACAAAGCCTAACTGCATACTCTACTTTTAGCTCTAAACATGAAGCTTTCTCCCAAAGCAAATATACATAGAAGTAAAAGGGAATCTGCCCCAGTGAGACTAGATGAAAATCAAAAGACTGTCCCTTCAAGAAAAACATATCATCCTTTATCACTCTGAATGGTTGCATTACACCTCTGCTGCTTTTGTGCTTCAGTTGAACGAGTCAAGGTATTAAACAGAATTGCACATCGCACTAGGATATCAACTGGATTATATCATAATGAATGAACACATCTATTCTATTGTTACACATAGACACCTTTTACATATTATGTAAAATAATCCAATTTGGAAGATCTAGTTCATTTCTCTTTCAAAAGTGTTTTGTAGAGAGCAGTTGTAGCGTCAGTTACTTCAGTATTAAATACTAGGTATTTTGAAAACTGCAAAGTGGACAAAGGCCAAGCAGCTACAAGTGCATCACCAGTCACTAGGGCAACACTGATCATAGCACACAGAAAAGAAAACCAGCAAGAACAAATTTCAACCCTGTTTTGCTATTCAGCAGCATAAATGCTTTTCTTGGTATCAATCTCAGACACATGGTGTGATTCTTGGGGATGGTGCTATGCAGAGCCAGGAGTTGGAGTCAGTGATCCTTATGTGTCCCTTCCAAGTCAGCTTATTTTGTGATTCTGTGATTCTGTGATTCTGTGATTCTGTGATTCTGTGAAATGTCAGTTCAGTGTCAGGACTCTGACAAGCTACACAGAGGTCATACCAGTGTCTTAGGCAGACCTTCACAGTTATGCTCACCATCCTATCTTATAGGTAGCTGCCTGCACTGCTGAGTGATTTTATTCAGTAAAACTGATGCCCTCTGGAAAATTAAGAAAAGCAAAGTGGAATAAAAACATTCCTTTCCAGAAGGAAGTATCATTCCCAGCAGTAGATTGCAAAAATAAGGTTCCCTGCAGCAAAGAGAGAGACAGGTTAAAACTGATTGCATCTTTTAAAAGATATGACCATTTTCAGGGTTTTATTGCTTCTTCTCAGAACAAAAGAGCATCAGATCTTTGGTTATTGGACATGTGCTCAAGATAATGGCTAAGCCACTCATACACATTCTTGTACCAGCTTGAGTCCAATTTTTGATGTCTATCAAAATTTAAAGATGCTTATACAGAAGAAAATTATTTATCTTAATCACTTGAATGGTAATGTCCTATGACCTAATGATGCTTCAGTTATAAAAAAAAAATAGCTATAAATAAGCCATCAGAAAAATGTAACAAAAAATTGAATCTGTGGACTATATATGGTGTCTCCAAGTGAAACTGATAGCTTTTTTATTGTTTAGATACAATATTTGGCTTATGCTACCATTCTCTTGTAGCTTATCTGCATGCAGCCAGAAGGACCATTGGATAGGTGAAACACTTAAATAGACTAACTACTTTTATACAGCTCATAGTGGTTTAACAACCACAAAAAATATAATTCTCTTCAGAGGAATAATCTTTTATCTACTGAGAGCTAAATACATTTCTAAAAAACTTATAAATATTTCTTTTATCTTACCCTGATAAAGAGGTTTACTGCAAACATTAACATACCTAGTCACCACACATTATTTATAACAGAGGAAGAGTTTGAAATGCTTTTATGTAAACAATCTTAGATTTTCCTAAAAGGCTCTTTAGTAACAGGGGACCTTAGAAAAACACTGTTTCTAGCAATTCTCCATGTTTTCCTTTAGTTTTTGCACAATATTTATCCTCATTACACAATTTTTGTCTCAAAACCTTACATAAACAATGTCTGTAATAAAAGCAAATATTTTTTATCAGTCTTATATAAAGTAGGTCTTGAAGTAGAAATGCAAAGGTACTGGTGTAAAGTAATGGAAGCATCTTATCAAATACCTGCAACCATCTCCACTCACATAAAATACCACATTTATCATAACTGACAGAACAGAAAATATACAGGTTCCAGATATTAAACAACCAGACTTCCATAACTACTACCACCTGTTGTTATAACTGATGAGCAAGGGGGACTCAAAAGAGAGAGATAGTTGCCCACTCGCTCTGTGCCCCTTATTTACATGGCAGTGTCTGGGGAAGGCTTTCAACTGCAATGCAGTCTGTTGTCAAAGTTCACCCATCCAGAATCTGGGCTCAGAAAAGGAGAAATGAGACTTCAGTTGTGATAATCTATTCATTAGCAAGATGTTTAGGGGCTCAGAGTAAGCTTACTATTTTTAAATTCTGGTCTGTCTGGGAAAATACTGCAACCCCCTTGATCATTACACAAAGTCCTCATAAGGGAGAATCAAATGTCCAAAAACAACATCACAGTGCTCAGCAAACACCAACTGGCAATCATTACAATATCCCTCAGGAGGCACCTCATTTTATATACACTTCTGCATAATGAGACACAACATGCAAGCATTCCGGGTTTTGGAGCATCTACAGGTGTGTCAGGTTTTCATACCAGACTGTGTTTTGATCTCAAATTTCCTGAAGAAGCATGTTAAAAATATGTTTCTGTCCTTTATGTAATCTTTCCTGGAAAAAACATTAAGTAGGTTATAAATGAATCCTTAAGTAAAACATGCTAGTTGCAATCCCACTTCTAATCCACAACAAAATATCAATATCAAAATCCATAACAAAATGTCTCCCAGAGAAGCATGCCTATGGCATGCTGGTTTTAGCAAGCAATAAAGGCTAAGGTTGAGCAGCATCATACAATAATTTCCACAGATATCAATGGAGTGCATTATCAAAATATTGGACTTGGAGCCATTGTGGGAAAAGAGTTCTGCTACTCATTACAGAAAAGAAAAAATATGATTTACATCTGAGTCTAATATCCAGTACTCAAAATGAAGTCAGTGTTGTAGAAATACATAAATAAACAGAAAACAATACCAAACAGGCTTTTAAAATCTAGCTTAGTCAGAATAAGGTATTAGGAGTTACTATTAGCCCCAAAGACAACTAAAGAGAATCCCAGACTCATCAGGATGAATTGATGTTTATCAAAAATGTTAACTTTAAAACAGATTGAAAAGTGGCAATTTGTTCAGAGGAACCTTTGGGCCCACAGATGAGTGTATATCTCTAAACCAGTAACACAAACACAACTTTATTTGTGTTCCAGAAGAGCACAAAGATCTCAGAGAGGCTCAGCCACCATACACACAGAAAAGAAGGCAGTCCTGTATCCAAATTGGCTGCAACCAAGGAAACAAGCTGGGAGACACGGACACACAGCTGTGTTTCCTATGGCAAGGGTCAACAGCCTGCAGTGCTGGCAACAGGCAACACACAAGCATTGCTTTGAGCCCAGAAGAGCCGGGAACTGAACACGAGCTGCCCACTTCACCTGTAGGGTGTTCTCATGCAGGAAGGGAGCTCATAATTTTAGCAGAACCAGAGTTCTGAGTCATGGGAGAGCTTCCAAATTAAAGGTAACCTGAAATGCAAATCTCAATTTGAAAAGTTAATTAGTATCAATTATCTTAGTTTTTCCCATGAAAAAAAAATGTATTTTTAATGAACGTTTATGTTGTTTGGAGGCTTTCTTTTTTATTTGAACTCTTTTTTTAGATTTTTAACTGTCTGTAATCAATAATCAGAGAATCTCATGGGTTGGAACAGGTCTATGAGGTTCTCCAAGTTCAACTTTTAACTCCTCATAGGACAACCTAAAAGTTAAACCTTGTGGCTAAGAATGTTGTCCAAAAGCTTTGCGTAAACTAAGAGGCTTGGGGCCATGACAAACTTCCCCAGGATCTTGTGAAAAACTTCTAATATCTAATTTGAACTTCCCTTGATTAGATTTAAGCCATTCCCTTGCATCCTGTCATCCAACAACAGGCAGGAGATGAGTCCCTACCACTCTGCTTCCCAAGCAGAAAGAGAAGCTGTGAAAGCATTGAGGTCATTCCTCAGTATCCTCTTCTAGCAGCCCCAGCCACTCCCCTTTGGACACAAATCCTCCCATTAATGAAGGAAGGGTTGGAAAACGAAGCCAAAGACCCATAACAGAAAAACAGTGACTGATCCAGTTAGGCTAATAAATAGGACTATGCAGCATACACACTGGGGCTGAGCAGGTCAAATAGCTAATCTGGAGCACAAATGCTTTTTTTTACTAAGAAATATCTTGCCACAAACCAACACCAAGCACCAAGCAGACATGCAGGGTAAAAAGCAGAAAAATTAAATATTTTCCTTTAGATTCAAACCCATATCTTTTGAACAAATCCATTAACATTCTTAAGTAAATTAACTGTCTTATACTTTGTTGTTCAATTATGCCACAGAAAGAAAAATAATGAAGGATTTCTACTTTTTGCTGAGCTGCAGAAATCTGCCAAACTGCTAAGAGAGTTTGCACACAGCAGAGAACTCTCCCAAGAAGATGAAGGGCCTACATCACAGTTTTTGTGGCCTTTTCATAGAAAAAAGATTGTCAAGAAGCACTGTAAAAAACAAAAGTCTCTTCTGAAGGATTCCTTAAGACTGTTATTGACCCATAAAATCATAGAATGCTTTGAGATGGAGCAGATCCTGAAGATCATCGAGTTCAAACCCCCTTCCCCGAGATACCTTCCCCTGGAGCTGCTCCATCCAGCCTGGCCTGAGACTGAAATGTTAATGACACAAAAAAGTAGCTATTAGCTACAGGTGCTCTGTTGAGGCTCTGTGCCCCCAGCTGAAGGGGAGAAGGAGTTTTTGGGTGTGTGGTGGTGAAACCTCTGGTCACAACAGAGCAGCCCCAGCGCAGAGAGGTGCACACCCACCACCAGAGGATGAGCACGACAAACTGACCTCTGTTTAAGCTGGGTTTAGAGCCAGGTAGGGAATAAGGCCAGGAAAAAGCAAATCCTGCAAGGTGGGATAATACTTTTTGTCATGCTAATTTCTTTCTTTACACAATTGGCTCAAAAAAATCACGGAGGTGTCGGCTCATTCACATTCACACACAGCCCTGAGGGGCGCATTCCTTCTGAGGGGCACAGCTGGCTCAACTAGGAGGCAGAGGCTGTGCTCATGTCCTAGGAGAGGGTCATAGGCCATAAAAGACCCCAGAAGCTTTCCCAGAGTAATTTCTGGGGCCTTTGAGCAGAGGACTGCTCATGATGTGCATCAGATGTAACATCAGAGAGTGTACCTGTGTCCCCCCAGGGGCTGGTACCAGGATGTTCCCATCTGATCCTGGCATCTAAACCTGGCATATGACCCCTTGCACATCATATGGGCTTTCCCCACCCCCAACAGAGCTAGACTGTGATCAAGGGTCTAATATACAACAATCAAGTCTCATCCTTACATCCATGGGTGGTGATGCCTTTCCTCTCTGTGATCTACTCTTATCCTTTCTTTCTTTTCCTTATATATTTTCTTAAGTGATATCTTTCTAGTCTTTGTATTGTTTTGTTTTCACAGATAACAACCAAAATGGCTACATAGCTCCATTAATTTGCAACCAAATTGTTCTAAAATGAATCTGCCATATCTATTTCCCTCTCTATCTCGCTCACTTTATCTCTCTCTCTCTCTCTCTCTAAAAGCACTAGTTATTCAGTGTTCTCTCATGCTACTCTGCCCCAAAGGATCTATTAACAAGAATCTCAGTTATCCTTGCATTTGTGGGGATTGTAATGTGGCCACTCTTCCTAGGCTTAAGCATTTCCAGGGATGGGGCATCCACATCTCTGGGCAGTCTGTCCAGTGCATGACTCAGCACCCTCAGGTAAAGGATTTTTTTCCAAATATCTAATCTAAACCTACCCTCTTTCAGTTTGAAGCCACCATTCCTTTTCCCATCACCACATGGTCCTGCAAAGAGTCTCTCTCCATATTTCTTGCAGGTTGCCTTCAGGTACTGGAAGGCTGCTGTATGATCTCCCCAGACTTTCAAGGCTGATAAACCTGATTCTCTTAGTCCTAAAGGAGGAGGAATTGCTAAATTCCTCTAACAATTTTGGAGGCCTCCTCTGGACTTCCTCCAGCAGGCTGATGTCCCTCCTGTGCTGGGACCCCAGAGCTGGGTGCAGCATTACAGCTCAGAGGAAGGGCACATATCAGAGGATGTGGAGGTGTCTGAGAAAGAACTGTTGCAAGGCCTCAAAATTACTCCCATTTAACAACAAACAATTTCAGATTCTCAATGGTGAAGACAGATTTCCTAGCCTCTCATGCCATTACTGCAGTCATGGGAATGCTGCTGTAAATCATAAAACTACAGGAGATGATGCAGTGAGAAAAGATCACCAGATCATATGAAAATCGTACAGTTATGTCCTGAAGTTAGAGTTCCTCTGTACCCAGGCAGTTAGTACTGCCTGGCAGGAAAGAAGTATACTCCATAAGTCTCAAATATTTCAATACCACCAAGGTGGCTCAGTATTTCAGTAAGAGATAACAAGAGACACTAAATGCTCCGTGATAGTAACAGAAGACTATCTTTTGAATTGCTGAGGGTTTGTTTGTGGGTTTTTTTAACCTGGCAGGTACAGTCAACCTTGTCACAGTTTTCTGCAGCCAAAATTCAGCCAGCCATTTGTTGCATTTCTTCTGTGTGTTCCTTTACCAACCTGCTACATTCCAGTTGAATACCATTCTAGGCATCTAAATTTAATTGCATCAGACTTTTTTCCTTCCTGCTTGAAACTGACATGAAGCCCAGGAAAACTCAGTTCACAATCTCCTCACATTGTTAAAATTGTACATTGATACATTAAACAAGTTCTCTGAAGAGCTATGCAGGATGGTCAACAATAATTTCTCTGATGGACTGAGATTCAGCTTCAGAAAATACCACATTTGAAAAGGGGGGGGAAGGGGGGAGGGGGAAAAAAATAAAGAAAATAAGTTGACATGAAATAACTCCCACAGTGATCCATCAAGCCTGTACATCCATGTTCACCTTCTTCAGCTGCAGACACTCTCAGAATGAAACACTTGTCTCAGGATCAGAAATTTTTCCTTTTACTAGGCATTGAAAAAAGAAATGTCTGGTTCAGAGGCCAAGGCTAGTAAAGTTCAGCCTGATGTGAGAAGGCTGCCCATGCCTCACACAGAACAATTTGGGTTTTAATACCATTTATCCCTACGCTTCCTGACACGGTAAGTGAAGGAACCCTCAGCAATCCTTGTCCTCAAGCCACACCTCTCACAGCAGTGCACAGTAGCAGTCAGTACAACTGACTACACAGAGCTGTAATTATCTCGCCTCCCTCCTGTGTAGCCAAGATCTTATTCCCTTTCTTCCCCTTGAGGTTTTTCTGAGCAGCTTACAGCTATCAGTCCACACAGTTGCAGTCTGGGACACTCCACTGAACCCAAGTGTTATGGACACAACTAGCAACAGACGTGGAGGAAAAGCCCTGCTGCATCTCCAAGCTCAAAATCCAAACACTTGACTTACAAGAGAAACCAGATCATCTGGGCTGATGGAGTGCAAACCAGTGAGTCCAAGTAGGCTGGAGCATACTGCATTGTTATCCTAGCATTAAGTGCAGTTTTCTTTCCTACTGTTGTTTTCAGAGAAACAGTGTCATAATAGATAGACCTAGGGAGAGCTGTGCATTTTTCAGCTGCACAAAACACTCCAGAGTGCATGTTTTCTGTTTGACAGCCCTTCTCTCCCGCTCTCTTCACCCATCAAACTTCTTTCCAAAACAAACACCCCTTCATTCCATTACAATAATACATTCTTTTTATACACACATCATGAATGTAAGAAGGACTGGGAGAGACCTATGTGCAATCACACACACATCTTCACAAATATATCATTCTCTGTCTTGAAAGCAGGCACTTTTCCCTGGCCATCTATGCCTTGGAAAGCCATTACAGGGTAGCTACTCTTAACAGAGCCTCTAATTCCACGTAACACTGTTTTCTTCACTTGCCTTTTTTGTGCTAGATTTATCTTTCAGTTATAATACCATCAACCATGATGAACAGACATTTGAAGTATTTTCAGATGCCATTTTTATCTGCTCTTGTTCTGCCGCTCTGAATGATTAAAAGGACATAGGCTTTTCTTAGGTGACATATTCTTCATCCTCTTGTTTTTCTAGTCTGCCTGGTAGGGTACACTCTTTTCCCTATCAGTCCCATTTTCAATTAAGATTTTTGGACACAGGTGACCAGGTTTGTACTCACTATTCTTGGCAAGGTCTCACCAGTGCCTTGTACAATGGCAGCAATACTTCCCTGTTTCTACAGCAAATGCCTCTCCAGACACCTCCCATATCACATTTCTCTTTTTCATGGCTGTCTCCCACTGGCACATCGAGCCAGCCTAGAACTCCTATCTGCTTCTCCTCTGTCATTTCCAGATGATGAGCACCTGTGAAACTTGGTAAAGCAGAAGGGTCAGCTGCACAGAGGACTGCTCCTACTGCACCTCTTTATTTAAGGCTGCTGAGAGAAAGGAGGAGGCATAAGTGAGTCTGTAACAGCTGTCACAGCAGTTGTTACAGTTAGTGAAAACCTGTGAATGCTCCCCATTCCCATTCACTGAGCAACTCCTGAGAGCAAGACCAATCCACAAGCAAGAGCACTGAACACCAGCTTCATGAAGGGTCTCAGTGGGGAAGGAAAAAGTGAGAAAATATCATTGGAGTCACACACAACCTGCAAGAAACCCTAAAACTGATATGAAGCAGAGAAGCTGTTCTAATTATTCTTAAAAGCTTGGATGAAATAAGCTAATTTGCAATGGAGATGGGATTTTTTTTATTCAGGCAAAGACGTGCATAGGTAAATGGGAGGATGACATTAACATTGCTTTAAAAAAATATTTTCATTGAAATATTAACTTTGCTGCTCACACAGGATTCTAAAAGAAGCAGATTTTTTTCAATAATATTGCTTCATGTGTTGGAGACAAGAAAGCCTGGTAACTCTCCTCATTCTTTCAGCTGCTATCTTTTTGTTAGGTGTCCAGAGACAGCATCATTAATCTCACAAGAGGATTCTTGCTTATTTATTCTAAAATGAGAGCAAATTGAACTTCATACCGAATACCTTAAAGCCATGCTGAAACACAAGATAGTCTATTATCTTTGTATCATATATTTTTTTCTCCCCACTCTAGTAGAAGACTGACAGTTTATAACACAGCAGTGTGACTGCCTCATTTGCACATTTACAGTGCTTGATAAAGAGTTGAAATGCTTGATTCCCCAGAGGTCCTCCTTGTTCTTTTCCCAACAGAAAATGCCTCCCTATATTTCAATACAGCTGTGACAAATTTTTCAAAATAATGGATAGCTAGCCTTTAGATAATGCCTTTCGTGAAGAACATAAAAACACTTTACACAGAGCTCATGCAAATCATTTCACTAGGTGCCAGGCAGCACAGAGCACAGGCTGGAATCAGAAGCAGAGCAACCCATTCCTGCCCATGCTCCTGGGACCGGGGTTGTCCTTAATTACCATTTTTTCATCAAACTACAGTAAAACTACAAACTACAGTAAAAGAAAATCAAGACAGAATTGCAGAAACCTGTTGAAGCTGAACCCCTAAGCCATACTGGACAGTGAATTAAAACATGCAGCTAAAATCCCATATTGCTTTTGCTCAGGGAATGAGGTAATACTTTTGACCATCAAATCGAACTGTTTTCTCCCAGTATTAATAGTACTGTCTAAACCCTAACTTCTAATTGCAGCTGTATCACTATTCTCATTTATGGCATTAGCGTGGACTGTGCTATGGCATATTTGTTATAAAATTCTACAAGTACAGTGACAATAAACCCAAGAAAATTACTTCTTCAAGCACCAGCATTGGGGTATTTCTTAAAGACAGATTTGATTGAAAAGTAAAGATTAGCTTAAAATTCCTCTACTCCTTCTTTTATTTGAATATGAAAAGAAAGTGTAATACAGACGCTTACCTTGATATGACTTTAAAAGACAGTTTGGGTCAATATAATTACTGTTGAACAGCAGAAATTTAAAAAAAAATCTTTAAATATTTGTACTTACTGATTTTACCCTTCAGATGCTTTTAGCATTCTGGGGTAATCAGCTAAATCCAAGCCACAGAAGCAGAAGTAACCAACCACCAGACAGTCCCTCCTCTTAATTTGTACACAGTGCATGTGATTTCAGAGGTTAATCTCTCCCAAAACAAGGAAAAATTTATTTCTGGAATGTTTTAGAACATAACCGCATGAATCAAAGTGACCCCACAGAAGAGCTTCTTTGCACTCCATGGCAGGTTTATGGACAGGTTGTAAATGTCAGACTACACCATTTTTAATAATAAAAAAAGACACTATAATACTGTTTCCTTGTAACTGGGACAGAAAATCATTTGGTAAGAGTAAGAACATTTATTGGTTTTGACATAAAAATTTCTTGCTGTGCAGTGGAAACGCTGTAGTCCAAACACTGGAAGAAACGTGAAATCTCAAGGGCTATGTTCAGTAACTCTTGGTTCAAAAGCAGACGTGGCAGGTGCATTATTTAAGAGCTTGTCAGAGATGATCTTCTACAGAACACCACTCCAGGATTCATCTCCTACTATGGCTGGGAAGGGCATTCTCATGCAAATATATGGCAGAACTGGCAGGCTGCACATCAAGCCCAAACTGCTCAACTCTCTTCAACACCACTGTGGTCAGTGCAACACATTAGAATCAGAAAAGCTCTCCAGTACTGAAGGCAAATACCCTCCTACACACCATGTGAGAGCAGCTCTTGGATGAGCTGTTCAGAGTGCATTTCCTCTGTAAAATTCAAAGTGCAAAATTCAGTAGCAATACTTCTAAAGATGTTTTAAAGTGTTCTTGAATTGCTGTATGCATTGTTAATTTGGTGCCACAAACAGGTAGTACATTCAATGTAAATTAGAAACAATGCACCCCAAGTTCTGCTTTTAATTTCTTGCACATAAAGAAATTCTATTCTATTCTATTCTATTCTATTCTATTCTATTCTATTCTATTCTATTCTATTCTATTCTATTCTATTCTATTCTATTCTATTCTATTCTATTCTATTCTATTCTATTCTATTCTCCATTCCATTCTATATGTTTATTTTATTTTAATTTTCTTTCACAACACAAACCTTTGAGTAGAAGCTAGTCACATCAGGATTTCAGTTGGAATGATCAGAAATAAACACAGTAATAACAGAAGAAGCATTTATTTGTGCCAAGGACGTAGCATATATTTGTAGAATATAGTCTAGCATATTTAGCCCTGCATAGCTACCTTTCTGTTTATCCCACACACCTATCAACGTTTCAGGAAGAAGGAATTTTATATGTGCATCAAGTGCAAGAGTTCAATGCAATACACAAAATCCAATTTGAACTATTCCAGTACAGACTTAAAATCCCTCAAACACAAAAATCATGGCTGTAAAGTAAATTTTACTTTCTTTTTATGTAATGGATTAGCTTAAGAAATAGGAGAGAGAAATCACTTTTGGGTGAAAACAAGTAGAGAAATAAAATTTAAAGTTGCGTTTCTTTAGAAAACACTGGTTTGATAGGAAGTGTTCCCTTTACATGTACCTATACTGGCCAGGCAGAAATTACATAAAAATTGAAAAGAAATGTCTTTCTTAATCTAAATAATATTTTAAAGGGAAGAATACAGAGAAATAGATGGCTGTACTTGAATTTGGAGTACGTTTGCCACAAGTTTGTGGCACAAACACATCTGCATCAAAACACTTCACACAAAATAGTGCTGTGCAGCTGCAAACAAAACTAATGAATGAAGAAAGGAAGGTGACCCTATGTATGCATAAATGAAAAACTGAAAGTAGCTCTGTACCATCTCTCACTTGCACTCAGCCCAGAAGGGGAAAAATCAGGATGACTACGCATTTAACTGCAGTAACCCTGGATTAAAGAATTTGATTCCAACACTGTTTACAAGCCATCAATACAAACATTAATAAGTGGATATATGGCAGGCTGCTTCAGAAGCACATTCCTTTGCTGTCAAAACTAGCTCTGTTACAAATTCAGGTGTATGCAATGCTTTATTCTTTTTAAAGGAATGCTTTATCTTAGATGTTTTAAGTAATCTCATACCTGAACTATTTCATAAAAACAAGAAGTTCTCTCAAAACGTTAAGCAGGAGGTTTCTCTTTTTTTAGTAAATGGTGTACACCCTAGCCTTTTATATTTTTGAATGGCTTTGAAAAGACAAGGTGTCTTCAATATGTTTATAACCAGTAAATCCTTATTTCTTCAGACAAGAGTAAATATTAACAGAAGGTATCTGTAGCATGTTTACTTTTATGCAGCATTACTGCGTTAAGTAGCACAGAACCTTAGTACAAGTAAAACCTTACATTATTCTGGGAGAAATCTGGAAAACTCTTCACTGTTAACTGATAGCTCTGAGAGAAACTTGCCTCTACACTCTCCTCCAACAAGCATTATGTAATCACTCAGAGCACAAGTAAATTACTTCATCAACTTACGTCTTGTTTTGATATTTCAAGAACACCCAAAATATTTCTAAGCTTGGGTTCATGTACCACCAGTCACCACAGGCTGACATATCATGACAGGCTTGCATGCTTGGGGATTTCCACCATGCACAGCATCATTTCAGAAATGGGTCACAGAAAAACAAAATTCAAATTTTCTCTTGGATTTCTTCCATTTCCTTTTTTCCGGTTACAGACAACGTAACTCTTCCCTCTCCCACCCCTCTCCAGCAGTGCATTAACATGCCCTAGCTCACTTTAACTTGTGTTCATTAACTCCATGGAAGCTGGGCTAAATCTTTGATCTAAACCCAAACATCAGTGAGAGAAGTCTGTCTGTGAGCACAAACTTTAGATCGGGATGAGGAAACCCTGGTGTGATGCTGCAGGGCAACACCCCTCCAAAATCCTGCTGAGCTCCACATACTCACTGGGCATGTGAGCAGTAATGGTCCTCAACTTCACTCTCTCCCAAGGTATGGGATAACACAGGTATGTCAGACGGGAAACCACAAAATTGGGAAGTGGCAAACTCCTGACAGGCGAAGCCTGATGCCTCCCAGTGCTCAGAATTAGTGCAGTCAGGTAACGTGAGAAACTATAAATTCACAGGTTTTACTATCTCAGCTGAAACTCTACATTGTGTTTCAGTGGCAAAACCACAAGTACCTGTAGTGGTGTGTTCTGTGACTGAACGGCTGCAGGTGTGACTGAGATTATCACACACACGACAATGAGGGAGGAGGAAAAAAGAGAAAAATGCATCTTAGAAGTTACTTATGTTTAATGCTTAAAAGTCTGAATGCACAAACAATAATCTACCATTATAGAAGTACTGGTGGTCAATACAATGCATTAGAACTATGTACAATGACACAGTTTAGTATCAAAATCTTTCTACAATGTAGAGTATTACGAAACTGTTAATGACATCAAACACTAAGCACTTAAGACACCATTTTTTGCTACCACATTTGGAACTTCAATAAACAGTCCATTTTAACTTGCAGCATCAATCCATTTCTAGTATGAAATTAAGTAATCTTCTACTTATACAATAAGATTTATCTACACGGGTCTCTTGATTTTGATCCATAGCAGCAAAGGCACTGTACATCAGCAGATCCACAGACTTAAAGATTTCTTTTTAAAGCATTCAAAAAAAAAAAAAAAAAAAAAAAAGTCACAGATCATAGTTTAACAGCAACAACAACAACATAAAAAGATAACACGTTGTCTCTGGCACAATGGCTCAGTCTGTGTCCGTTTTAGGGACATCCAATCAAGACATGGATTGAACTGCTGGCGAACAAAGCAAGTCCTTATCCCAATGAGAATCCATTCCTTTTTGTATGTCGGAATGAGTACTCTTGTAAATCCTACCTCAGAGGTCATTGCTTTTTTTTTGTAGTTTGTATATTGGTAGGCATCCATTCTTATTTCAGTGCAGTTTCCAAAGAACATATCAAATATTTTTCATAATCTCTTGTAATTGAAAAATTGCCCAAAGACACATATCCCCATTTTCAAGGAAACATTGCAAAAGTTTCCAGAAGTAACAAAGGTGATTCTTTGAGGCAACTTATTGTACTCTCTACAATATAACAAAGAGAGGTGTTTATATTAAAAAACCTAACTTGACACCAAAATGCTTTATGTTTATCAACAGAAAAGCATTGAGAACAAATCTGTACACAAGATGCTATATTAACATTGCAAATATATAAATTAGCACATTCTTACTTAAAGTGAATTTAATTTAGATGTGAACTGAATTTGCCATTCATCACAGGCATGTAGATCACTGGCTACAGTTTGCAATTTCCTAAGTTTCCAAGACTGTCTAAAATAGTTAAGATACAGCATCTTCCCACCAAATAATTATACTGTAATAACACTTAGAGGTCTCATCCAAGAACAGGACTAAAAAATATAACAAAGTTTATTTTTTTAAATAGAAACTACAAGTCTATTTAGTGTAATTTTAAGTATCTCCTGAACATCCTTCTCCAAGATCCCCAATTTATCCACCTGCAAAAACACAAGTATATGATGCATCTTTCAAAACTAAAGCCGGGCCAGACAGCTTTATTTAGTCAGTTCACTGTTAGAAAGCCTTCTTTAAACAAAATAAATACATTACAGCTATAATATATAATTAAAGAGTCAAGGTCACCATTAAGTATGCTTATTTCATCTTCTTCCAAGTAGATATCTGACAATTTGGTATCACAAGTTCTTAATGAACATTCACAAATCAATAGCAAGTTAAAAAGGTAAAAATAAATTCTACAACTGTGATGAGCATTTAAGTTTTCAGCTTAGAAAGAAAAAAAAAAAAAAAAGGAATATACAGCAAAGTGCTAGGAGAAGGAGTTCTGTCTGCATTCAGATTTGTCTCTAATAAATAACTTCATAGACTGTAGCTTTCTTGTCCCCAGAGCCAGTGACAATGTATTTGTCATCCACAGAGATATCACAGCTAAGCACAGATGAGGATTCTTTGGACTAGAAGAAAAAAGAAAAGGAAAAAGAAAATTACATCTTTCCAATCCTTCAATCCTGAAAGGCTTGAAGATTAATTGGAAGAATTTATAGATAGGGAATACATGAAAAGCTCATTAAAGTATCAGTACCATAGTGGCAATTTTTTTAAAATACTTTTGTTCTACAGAAAGATCTATTGTAAAATAAAGCAGTGGTAGAAAGGGAAGTGAATACTATGGACATAGAGGTAATCTATCAATCAAACAAACAGAAGTAGTCCTTTCTATATACTTTAGAAGGAATGAGCATTTGTTAATATTTTATGCATTTGATTAGCATAAAAATGAACGAAAACCCATCTTCTTCCCACTTCTTTTGTTGTAAACAAGAAATTCATGCAGAGAAACACTTCAAAGCCCTACCCACCCACAGGTATGAATAAAAGAGACTCCACACAAATAACTGCATCTCCTCTCACTACTTTCCCAACATAAGAAGACAAAAGCATTGCATAAAGGAATTTATGTTATCATAGAGGTTGCAATTAGGAAAAGACACTGTGGTGGAACAGGATACACAAGTGTGTAGGAGCTGGATGGGACACTGGATATAGCATGATGCAGTAGCTCTGTCTCTTTTGGCCTTGGTGTCTGTTCTAAGATGAAGTGTATGCATTGTCACATTTACCTTGCTGTTTCAGTGCATTCTTCTTTACATAATGTATGTCCACATAGTTTTCTGCCTGTTATCACAAGAGCTAAACACTTCCCAACCATGCTGTTTTGGCAAAGACACCTCTGTTCATTGCACTAGAATTTTCCTTATCTACCCCTCAGTAAGAAAGCTGTACTGGAGCTTTTAACATCACCTTTAAGGGTGAAGTCCTCTTGTTAGGATGATTTGGGCTGTCTGTGGGGGTTGGTTTCCCAGCCTACTAGGAAAGCTTAGACCCTGTCTTTCTCATGTCAAGGTAAACTGCACTGTCTCCAAATGTGGAGACATGGCAGGCAGCAGTACACAGGAGACTGCTCATTTAAACTAGAGCCAATTAAACAGCTAAATTTAATAAAAAAATTCCCAACCTAGAGGTGTCTGCAGGTGAAAGAACCAAAAGACATGCCAAAAAACCCACTCTTTCACAGTGGCACTGAAATGCCATCAAAACTGGGCTCAGAGGGATTATAGATAGGTTAAAGCTTCCAGTTATACTTAAATGGGCCCCTCCATATCACTTCAGTTTTCAGCTCAAGAGTCTGCTGGTCCAATCCATAAACATATCCCATCCAAGAAAAATATTCATGTTCAATATGACTTCCACTGGTTTAGCTACATTTTGGACCTTCAGTGACTGTTCTCCTAACAGCATGACTTGGGTACTGTATTTCACCAATATGCAGAAGAAGGTGAGAAAGATGAATTGTTAAGAACAATTTTGGATTAAATTTTGGATTGGCTACTTTATTGTAAAAGCTGAATTAGTGAAATAGTAGAAAGGACAAAAGCATTTTTATCTCTAATACAGACAAACTCTTTAAGGGCTACTGCAATAAGCTGCATTTCCACCTGAAAACTCCTTAGGCTACTGACAGACCCTAAGATGTGCAGCTCTACTGCACTGTAGTGTATGTGAAAAATAGCTTTCAGGAGATTATTACCTGGAATATACTGGCTCCATAAGGTGTTCTCCAAGCATTAAGAAGATTATCTTTTCCAGTGCTTACAAACCATTTGCCTGCAACAGATTGTTTAAATGTTATTGCTGCATTTTGTTTTCAAGGAATTCACCTTGAAAAGAAACAGATGATCATAACAACAAAGCATTCACACATATCCGAAGAGCAGTAACATTTTCATCTAGTTGCACTACAATGTTCCATCACAAAATAAGCAGTATATAGAAAAAAGCAGTCAGATAGAGTTTTTAAAATAAACTTAATACTTAAATTTAATACCTAATTTTTAACTACACTCTGTAGTTTAATAACTGTATTGCACTTTCATTTAAAGGTAACCTTGAATTAATTTTTCATGAAGGAAAATACTGATATACAAAGATTTGCTTACCACAGTGAGCAAACTTGAGTGACAACACGCAGCTTTCATGGAGATGTAGCTGATACTTGTCTGGCTTAGTAACATGCAGCACCTCAACATTGCTGTTCTCCATTCCTACTGCCAACCACTCACCAGTTGGACAGTAGCCCAGTGAGAAGATCTGTAATTAGCACAGCACATGCTTCAATCAGTAAAGGAATGAGCTCAAGATATTCAAAACTGACCCTTGCTACACTGTTAGCACTATGCAAACTCACAGTTTTGGTCTACTGCAGTTTGAAAAACATGATAATCCAATTACTACAGTAATCAAGATAAATTTGTTCATGCAAACACAGCTGCAAAACTATGCTATTAAATGTCATTAAAACTGCAATAGTGAAGCATTGAATCAAACTATAAAAGTTAATGTCCACGCTTATCTGACAGCTTTTAGAAATGTTTTCATAAAATATTTTTGAACTAGCATCTACAGAAATGGCAACAGATTGCAGACAGGGACATTTTAATCTGGCACTTGTTTCATAAAACTGATTCTCCATTACTCTCATGGGAGAGGTACTAATCTGTCAAACAGTCATAATCCAGATAGACATTTAGCTGCCACAAGAAAAAAACGAACAAAAATGAGAGTATGGAATATGAGACTAAGTGAAAAATTCTTTGGAGTTCTTCTTGAGACTGTTTCTTTTGCTTATTAAGAAAAAAAGAATTTAAAAATCTTTGTCTGCTTTTAAAAATCATGAGAAAATTTTGTTAACATGCCAAAGGTTCTAAAGCCGAACCTGTGATGTGAAGTCATGTTGCTGTAGCTGTCTCCCTTCTCTGAGATCCCAGGATCTGACTGTATTGTCCAGACCTCCTGTCCATAATTTGGTGCCATCATTAGAAATGTCAATACAGCTCGCTCCATCTGTGTGGCCCTGAAATTGCCTGAAAATATTAAAAGAAGATCAGTACATTTTGGGCAATAATACAAAATACCTCTTCCAGTCCCTCAGCTGTAACTTAGATTCCAATAGCAATCCCAGACTAATACAAACTCTGGGACAATCATGTGAGTTTTTTGATGAATTTATGATGCAATCAGGCCAGACAGCTAATGTGATTTCAAAAGGAACACTTTAAAAGAGTTAGGTACTCTGGTAATCTTTGCTGCTGGCTGTGTGATACCCACTACTCAACTTAAAATAGTTATTCTCCCTAGAAGACTGTAGCATGAAAAGCGAAATTACCTTAGGTTAAGAAAAATGTGCAGACCCATGAAGTTAAAAAAAAAAAAAGCACTCTAAATGGCAACATCAGGTAGTAGAAGCCTGACTTTACATGTAACATTGATATTACATGTCACAACATATACACAGTGCAGTGCCCAGAGAGGATCGGTGTGACCAGCTCTTAACTTACTGTCTGTCAGTGTTGAGCACCAACGAGCACTCCTGAAAGGCTAAGTGTGCAATGCAGTAATTTACACATGCCTTCACCCAAGACATATTTGTTGGATCTCTGATTAAAGAGATTAGAGTAAGAGCACCATATTGCACGGAAACAAATAAAATCATCTGTTCGAGGAAGCTACAGCAGTATTGACATCAGCTGATATTTAGGGAACTATAGTTATGGGCTGATCAAAAGGCCTGGAATGACGAAACTCTCAAACCTATAAATAATCATAGACACTTTTGTCAAGGTATTACCATGCCTATGCTGAACAACAAAATACTGGAAGCATCTATGCATGGAGAAAATAGAATATATAAGCAAAAGCACATTTGTAGCTGTGTCTAAATAATTCTCCAGAACCAGATGATCCACTTTGGTCGACCTACCTTACTAAAGTCTGGTTATGCAGATCCCACACTGCAATGTTGCCATCGCTACAGCAGGAGAAGCAAACCTTGGAATCAGGGCTGATAGCTAGGGCATAGCAAGCTGGAGCAGAAGATGTCAGCTCTGCTTTGATGCGAGGAGTTGGAGCTGCCAGGTCCCAAATGGATAATGTGCTGGCTTCCCCACCAACAATCAGGGTGCGGCCGTCAGGGAGCAATCTGCAGGAACGGATGTAGTTGTCTCTGTTCTGTGGAGACAGAAGCCATCAAGAGATTACTCATGAGGAAAGAAAACAGCATTAACATGAGAGCAGAAATCCATAAAAGTATTGTATTCCCTCCTGGTTTTAATGAGCCATTTATACTTATGACAATGATAAAGTGTATTAATGCCAGAAAATTACATGACATTAGGGAAGTACTTCAACTTGATCTACAAAATTCAGCAGTGAGAGATATTTAATCTTAATTAGCATCAAAATGCAAAGACCTGAACCCAGCCCAAAACAATTCAAGATAGCTGAATTTGACAGCTGGTGTAGAAAGTTGTATTTTCATACTCTGTTTATTTCAGCACATTAACCTCTCAGCATGGGGGAGTACCAAATTCCCTGCACACTTTCCCCCTTCCCATTCCAGTGAGACTTGCTGCCACCATATAGGGAATGTCAGAGGAAAATATTTGGGCAATTTTCCTCCTTTGTGTAGCAACTTGTGTAGCAATTCATTATAAGTCTACACGTGCTGCATAGTTCTCATTTTACTGCCTCTGTAACAAGCAGCATCATCTCACCAAGAACTGGTAAATGACAAGAGGAAAGCTGCTAACAATAGTTCATCTTGTTTGCACATTCAAATAATTTGTGCATAACACTCAGGCATATTTTTAATTGCCACAATAAGACAGGTCAATGCATTCATACACATACACAGACACAAAATATGTGACACAATCCCCAAATATTCGTAGAGAATACAGCTGCAAGACAGCAATTTTTAGCATGATAGGGTATCAACAAGCTGTAAGATTGCCAGCAAATGTCAAAGTTTATAAACAATATTTGCTGTGCTGCCTTTGATCTTTCCTCCTACCACGATTTTAGGATATTAAAATTGTTTTGATTCTTTGTGGGGGGAAAAAGCCCACAAGTATGGTGAGGAACATATTTCAACCTCAGCTCTAATAGAAACAACAGAATTACAAATGCAATACCAACCTGTGATACCATGACAGAAACCAAATACCCACTTGCCCTTTACACCTCAGTGGTATCACTGCAATCTAAACACAACATCCTATCTCCTTTCAGTGCTGGATGCTGCTGTTCACCTACCAGGCAGTCCAGCTGAGACACAGGGCTCTTGTTGCCAGGGTGGCTGATGTCCCAAACCTTGACACAGCCCTTCCCACCCGTGTAGACGTGTCTGGTGGGGTTGCTGATGGTAACTGCACACACAACTTCCCCGTGGTTCAGGGTGTTGATCTGACGGGCATGGCGAGGGATTCCTGGGCCAATGAGGGCATCAGGGGGGAAGGGAACTGGCTGCATCTGGCCATCTGCACTTACATGAAAGGAGTAGGCTCTGAGGGAAAAAAAAATTTAAGGGTGTGATTTAAAGGATTTTACTTCAAGCCTGTTTAAGAAAAAAGAATCAAACGTGTGCTTCTACTTCAGGTATTCAGGTTGTGTGCTCAGATGCATTTTTTCACAGATATTTCACAGAATATTCTGAGCTAGAAGGGACCCTCAGTGATCATCAAGTCTTAAGTGAAAGGTGATATGGGGACTGACCACCACATTAGCACCATGCTCCACTCAACTGGAGTTGAGGTATCAGGTATTTTAATAATGTAAGGAAAAAACATATTTATTTATCTATAGCATGGCACAAACATAGATGCTCAGCTTTAAATGTGAAAAGTCAAGCACCAATCAAATGAGCTTTTACGACTCACATTATGATGGTTTCTGGCATGAGTGAGGCTATATGACACCACCCTTAATTTTGGATGTGGATATCACTGCATGCAGAGAAGGGAAGGCAGGTCGGGTCAGGGCCCCTGGAAGACAGAAATAGTTGGCTGGTTGCTGCCAGAGCATGGTGGGCAGCTGCGTGCCAGGGGACATCTGGCTGCTCGCTTTACTGACTCTTACGTGGCAGCTCCAGCTGGACTGCTGCCAGTCTGTCCCAAATGCACCGTGGGTCCCAGGGCCCTGAGCAAAACTGCTCAGCACTGTACCTAAGGGCGCAGCGAAACCTCCACAGCACTGAGGAGTTAAGTCCTCAAGGCACAGTTGCTGACAGCTGACATGACAGAACAGCTAAAATGCACGGCAATGGAATTTTTTGTTTTGTGGGTTGTTTTGGGTTTGGATTTTTTTTTTTTTTTTTTTTTGGACTTGACACAACTGCTACAGATCCGAATTTCTCTCGCCAAAATCAGGCCTCTCACTGAGAAAGAATCTGTTCTGTGATTGCCACTTATGCCACCTGTGAATAACCTATCAACAGCTTTATCTCAAAGCATTTTCCAGGCAGAACAGTTAGGTTGTGAAATTGCCTTGTTCTGAGATGCTACCTGATACACCACATCTATTACAACAGCACAACATTTTTAAGAGGGTTTACCTATACATACCAAGGTTTGCTTAATGGAAGGCTTTAATTTTCTTAGACCTAAAAAATCAACATAATGCTCGCAAAAAATCTATTGTCACAATGGTGGGATGAGACGAGCTCACAAAGAAATTGTTTTATGAGAATACTTGTAAGTTCACTTCCTTGATACTTCAAAGTGACTATAGAAGGCAGTATTCACAATTAAATTACTGAATTTGTCATTTAAGATTCACAATGCATTAACACTAGATCAATAATTTTCAGTGGGACAAAATGCATTACCTATCTTTCCTATTTATATACTATCTTTCAGTATTTATACACTGTGCAATACTCAAGAGTTGATATAATACCAAAGTGAAAAAATTGCTATTAAGACCCAGATCCCAAATGTACCATATGCTGCCCACTCCATTTCAGGACACTCAACAGTGCAGAGAATTTACACAAATTTCCATATAAGGCAAATAACAATCCTGGAAGGTGTGACAATTATCACACTCAAAATAAAGAAAAGTCAATACAATCATGCTAAAAACCCCACAGATTTTAAAAGTTTCAAGCCCTCTGGTAGACAAATGACAGTTATATTTAAACATTTAAAACAGACATCAACAGACCAATAACATTTAAAAATCTTGGAGAGATATACCAGAATTTAAGTGATTTGATTTCAGTTTGCCTCATGTTTTATTCCCCTCAATTTTAACAGAAGTAAGACGTGAGCACGGAGGTCTCTGAACCCCTGCAATTGCCATTACTCTCACCACAGCAAGCAAAGCCTAGTAGATCCAGAGACACTTCTTTCCAGGTGACTGACTCCATCAGGGATGAACTTAAATCCAGAGAGCATTTGAACATTGCATCAAGACATTTCTTAGAGCCCACTGTATATAATGGATGAAGATCTGTGCCCCACAGAATTTTTAATGCAAGCAGCTGGTCTGCAAGCTGCTGTACATCAGCTTCCACACCTGCCTTATGCATTCACCTAACACATGGCACAACTAGCAGAGAAGTAAATTACTGTGGCTACCGGTGTGCGATGCCTAAGAGATGAGGGCCTGGCTCATGATTTGTGTGATGTGTGTTATGGGCACTAGGCCTGACCACTTGTCACCATATTGTTAATCCTGGGTGTCTGCAAGCCCACTGGCAGCTAAGTGTATGCATTTACTCACACAAATCCAAGTGTGTGACTAACCCCATCCAATCCTATGCAAACACGTTCACACATGAAAGAGCTGGAGAAGGGCTGGCACAAACACTGTCAAACTTTACAGTATGAACTGGTCACAGCCTCCCAAATGTGCCACAAGGAATTGGGACTGGATGAACCTTAAAGAAAATCTGGATCAATACGATCCCAGTTTGTACAGCTGCTTTAGTTTTTCTCCTCTCTGCCTCAAGAGGAATGTCAGCAGAGGGTTCTTTGTCTCTGTAATTTTTCTTCCAAGGCTCACACCACGAAAAGCCTGGTAAAGCAGGTCATATTATACGGGTCAGTTCCATCAAGGATGAATCTGAGTATTATCATAAAATAATTCTTTCCAGTATTTTCAATCAAACAAAACATTTCAGTATTCCTTTTTCTGCACACAGCTGCTAAGCTTGCAAGTAATTGCAAGGCTTTTGTGAACAAAGAAATAATTTTTTTAAACTGAGAAGCAGAGTACAGTAGAGATGGAAAGCTGAGATCTCATTCCAGCTTGCATTTCCATAAACGACCAACCAGTCAGATTTGAAGTTCATCTCCTTTTTCCATTTATTTCTGTCTCCTCTACTTTGTATCATCCAGTCCATGTCAACTGCTATTAGTCTTCAAAACAAATTTACAAATGCAACTTTAAGATTACACAGTGATTCTCCTGCTCTTGCTGAATAGCTATACTTACTTCTATTCATACAATAGTTCTCAGCAGCTAAGGGGAATTCCAACCAGCAATGACTTCCAACACATGATTGACTTTTAAAGCAGAATGTTTGATACTCACGGTTTTCCTCCTGGGATGCCTGTGAGATTAGGAGGGATGCCTGGGACTCGCATGTGATGATGGGGATCAAAACCAACCTATAGTTTTCCCCAAGCAAAACAAAAAGGTGTATTAAAGTTAAGAGTGAGGCAAAGGAGAACTGTTTAATTCATGTTCTCCATAGCACACTCCCCAAACCACAAAATGAGTGAACTAGAGTTAACCCCACAGGTCTCATATTTAATACAAACAGATCTCAAAGCTAAATGCTCTAACAGCAAACACTTACCACTGGAGATCGCCCGTAAGCTGCTGCTGCTGCTGCTGCTGCAGCTGCTGCACTCATTTGAGGGGAAATATTGTGAAGACCAGCATAGGCAGCTCCAGGGCTGGTCAGCTCCCCGTTCATACCAGCATGTGGCACGATACCAAATGGAGTGGGATAAGGACATGGTACAGCCATAGGTGTCCTTAAACCTGAAGCTATAAGAAGAGATGGGAAAGTGAGAAGTCACAGAGGCATTCTAGAGCCATCACATGAAACATGAGTTTGGAAAACTGCAAAAAACCCCACAAATAACCCAAACCAACCAGCCAGGCAGCCAAGGAAAGCCACACAGCACTGTATTACAGTACTGAAGAACCAATTCAGCACCCAGTTAAGCATTTGTAACACACTGACTTATCATTACAGATTTAAAGGGAGCCTGACAAGGGACAAATGGTCACTGTTTCACACCACCAAAATGCGTGGACACTAACCTATCGGGTCCACACCTGGGGGTTTGCCGGGCACTGGCCTCAGTCCGGGAGTGGAGTTGCTGCCTGGAGTAGGGGCGTCAGTCCGTGGAGTTGGGGTATTTGATTTAGACACAGGAGTGGTAGATTTCTCGTTCTAAACACCAAGACGGAAAAAGTAAGACAGTTTGTAAACTATTTTCTCTTTATAGCTAGTGATTAGTGATATTAGTGATATTTATCTCCTAGGTTTGTGTTTCAACAGTCCTGGCAATGAAGAGAAGACGCAAAGACACTGAAAATGACAGAATGGCTTTGGTAACTAACTACAGCCTTCACAGCTTTTCTCATCAGGAGAATCTGTATGATTGAGAATGAGGCAAATGACTGAAAATCATTGCCCTCTGACAACTGAAAGCATATGTGAAATCTGTCAGTGGTTTCACTATGCTTGTGGACCTGCTCCCATTATAATTTTCTGTGAGGGATGGACAAGAGGAGCAGAAAAAAAATTGCTGAACTGACCAACCACTCATACTCAAGTGTGGTGCAAGAAACACAGGATGAAGACAGTGACAGATATAAAGTCAGGAACTGTGCAGTGCTGCTCTTGTGACAGGCTTGTTCATCAGACACACCACTGATTCCCAGGTCTGAACCTGTCATTCCATCACCTTTCCTGAGCACTACATTCACTTTAAGCCTTCTTTTTATTTATTTTATTTCTTTAAATAATTGTATACCCTATCCTGTGAAGAACCAAGAAGGGAATTACTGTGCAGCCCAGGTAGGTGATTAATTGTGGCCACAAACAGGAAAGGAAAGAACACCCCTTGCAGGCAGCTCTTTTCTTTTGCATTATGATTTGTGATGCAAGTCAAGGAAGGCTCTTGTAAATGACAGATTACTTTTTAGATAGAAAATAAAAATTATTGTTGTTGTATATAGCCTGGTAATTCAAACAAAGCTAACAACCAAATCACATCCAAGCAGGGAACTGAATTTGCTGTAAACCACAGCACAGGAAAACAGCTCGAGAAACCCCTGTGTACTTTTATTTATTCTCAGAATAACAGTTCTTCATATGAGGGAGGAGAAAAATATCTCTCAGAACACCACATCTATCATCTACTCATACCACCACTGAAAATAACCTCTTCCCATCCCAAAAAAAGACTGTGGACTTTCTATTATTTCACTAGACCCCCGAAAAGATAAATTAAACTAATACTAAATTGATGCTTCACAGTGCTTTATTGACAGCTGTGGAAATATGAATTGTCTCCAGACATAAATCCAGTAAGCATGTATTTCAGCCTATGACTAGGGGTCAGAAGCATTTTGTAGCACTTACAAGGCTAAGTTCTTTGGATTTGGAGGAAGGAGTACTGCTAGAGGATGCAATAGATGCGGGACTAATTGGTGCATCTTTTTTCAGCAGTCGAGTCTTGTCCAAGCCATTTTCCCGTGGAGAGTGTGCAGGGCTCCCACGGGGAGAAGAAGGATCCTAAATATCAGGAATATGGGTTAGCATAAAAGCTTCATACTAGCCACTAGTTCTTGTCTTGAGCAGTTCTCAAATTGGAATGAAGATCTGTCATAGGAAGTGACATATTCCTTCCATTCTTAATTGATTTAGCTGATACAATTGTGAAATTGAGAGATAATGAAAGACGATTTGGTTTTTTTAAAGAACCCTTAAAATTTGATGCCATTAAGTCACGAAAAATAATGCCAAAAATCTATGGATATTGAAATAGGCAAGTAAGTATCTTTTTTCAAGTGACAGACTAAAAAGATTTAATGTGTTTAGCAGACCTGATAAGGTTCACACATGAAGTCATGGCCAAAGTGGAAGAAAAGACAGACACTCTTACAAGCTGCACCCCCCCTCTGTTGAGCTGGGCTGGCTTCAAATATCTCAAGAGAACTTTTTGTTCAAAGGAGAAACAAGAAGTACTTTGTAGAAGTAAGTGTTTCAGATCTGATTTTTATTCTAAAGGAAGAGAATACTACTGGATTCCCTCAGGCATTTCTAGTTCCTTTATGAAGGCAAATGCCATAATCATATTCATAAAATCAATATGCACAGAAAACACTGAAGATACCCTCACCACCATTTCTGTAAGGTAGAATAAACCCATTGTGCATACCTCATTGGAAACATCAACTACCAAGTTGTCATCACTCTTTTCACCATCGCTGTCCTGCAATGACAAATCACAATGTGTTAAAAAAATTTTATTTAATATCCCCATGTCTCTTAATAACTATGAAAACAGAGGGCAGCTGCTCACAAATCTGCAGTGTACCATTCACTTTTACCAAACTTTATGTGATAACGCAATTGAAGTCTTTCAGTCATCTATGGGGCTGCCACAATTATAGCCAGTTTTCAATTGGCGGAGGACACAGGATGAAAATCTTCATACAAAGTGGTACTGCACTATGAAGTGGAGTCCAGACAGACTTCACTAACAAGTCCCAGCCTAACTAAAGTTCAGCACTATTGTCACACAACTTTCAGGTGCTTTGTATTTATATTGTTAAAAACAGTATCAACCATGTGCACCAAAATGCTTAATCCTACTAGAGGTAGGCAGTAAAAAATAGCTAAAATTTGACCCTCATTTTAAAATTAGTTATGAAGTAGAAATCAGAAGAGGAACACTGAAGTCCAACAATGCACAATGTAGACAATCTACTCACGTAACGAGCTGCTATTTCCTTCTCTTCTGTTTTTTGTTTTTTACTCTCTGAAGAATAATCTGTTGAATTTCTGTGCTTTTCTGCTGTTCTGAAACTGGCTGAGGGAGATACAGAAGAGCTCTGCAGTCCAAAAAGAGAAGAAAGCATCATCAGGCCCTCATTCTCAGCAGTGGTTCATTGTCACTACTGTTCAATACATCTTACACTGATAGTATGATCCAGAGCTGTTCTCACAGAACAACAGCACAGGTTGGGTTTTAACCAGAGACAGCAACCCAGCAAATGCCTTGTACCAAAAACTGCACTATGTATTGCAAGAGACAGAAAAAGGTGATCAACTGACAGGTCATAGTGGCTCTCTGCACTGCCAATGGGATGTATTTTATGAATACTGTGCACTGGTCTTGTTTTGGTTTGTTTCCTCTACAAATACCCAGGGTTAAGTCAATAGTCCCAGAAGAGGGGTGTGTATTTGCACATGTGTGTGTGTTTGCCTGTGTAAATCAAAAAGAACAAAGAGGCTCAAGGCAAGTCACACTTCAGCAAACATTTGAATGAAGATTTCTACCAAAGAAATAAGCAAGCTTCTGAACAGTTTTGAAGCAGGCAAGAACAGGAAAAAACACCCAAACTCATTTTATTTTGCTCCCTTTTACAATTACAGGCTATGCCTGCAGCAGACAGAAACAAAACAGAGACTGGCTCAGTGACTCCCTTGCTATTCTACAGTTCTCACCTAGTAATGATTGCTAAAGAGCATACATATGGACAGGAGAGAAAGGAAGATAATGGGTACTTTATGCACTATCATCCAACAACTCCACTCTACTCCGTTAAACAAGGCAGGCAGCATTTATCAAATTCTACCATATTTCCAAAGCTGTGTGGAGCCTGTATCTTCTTATACAAAAAAGGAAGCAATGAAAGATGCAACGTTCCCTCTGGGACCGATTTTAGTAGCAGCAGCAGCTTTTGGCCCTAGTTCAAGAAAGCATTTAAGCATGCACTAAACTTTATCTCACTCTGAAGTCAGTGGTTGAACGTACATAAGTAAGGATGTGTTCAGGCTTTTTGCAGAATTGGAAATGACAGCAATGGAGATGAAAATAATTGTCAGTTGAAATCCTGCTGACTGTTTCCACCCCTGTCCTCGTTTTTTTCTGGGATGGTGAGGAGCAACCAAAGAATTCCTGGCTGATGGATTTTAGATCCTCCCATTCATCCAGAAACACTTGTTTGGGGTTATTTCCTCCATGCATGATGGACAGCTGCTGTTCCACATAAAACTGTACAACACAGGAATTTGGTTTGGGGGTTTTCAGTGTAGCTATTAACACGAATTCAAGAAATTAGCATTTACATTGAATAACTTCTGTTCCATCACTATTACAGAATTTCTTCTTTTCCTTATTATATTATAAGATTTGTTAAGGATTAAGAATACTTAACCATAGAAATTAAGCTGTGGTTATTGACCAAGTCATGCAAGAGAATATTACTACCTACTGGGACACAAGTCCTCCTCTCCATTTTGTTGAAATTTCCAGTTCTTGAGTACAGCAGCAGTGGTAGAATTTGCAAAAATCATCCATATTTTTGACTGGTAATTCTTAATTACCCTCTAAGAATACTGAGTGGAAATAAAAATTTTAGAACAAAGCTAGAATTGAAGGCACAGCCTGTGCCTTTCCCATGTGCAAATACATCTTAAAATACTAATTTAGTTTAAGGCAGATCATTAATCAACGATTATAGCAAATAATGCAAACTAACAAAGTTACTTTTTGCTCTGAAGCCACAACACATGTTAAGACATTTGGAGACAGCAGTGCCAGGGTACAGAAGCCCTCAACATAAAGGCCAAATAGAAATACAACATTAAATGAATTGATGACTTGAAAAATTTGTTTCTGCAATGATACAGCATAGTCTTTCACAAAATATTTTTGTACTATGTTCCTATTACATTTATATTCATTTACAATTTGGAAGGCAGTAGATTGTAATGTGAATTCAATTCAATATTTCTCAACTTCACCCTACAGAAAGCAATTTGCTTTAAAACGAAGAAAAATAATCACCAATAAACTACAAATTAAAGTGGTGTCTAAAGAATTAAACTACTGCACTTATTTAAACAGAAATTTGTTTTCATAAATTTGAAACCATACAGTTTCAATTTTTCACAATCTGGTTAGCTATGTGCTATAGATACCATTTTAATCTTTGGTTTCACTACTTAATAAAGTAATAAATTGAAAGTCCCTACTAGAAAGATAAAGTAGCTAATTATCACTAGCACATTAAAGGATGAGCACCACATTGGGCATTGGGGCAATGCATACTGCTTAATGGTTTTATTGCATGACGGATCTGACCTTATACCGATATGATATTCTCACCTGACATTAGCAGAAAAAATGGAGACAATTCACCTACTGACAGCAGGCAGAACCTCACTTCCCAATCTGAAATAAGGCCAGTGTACTAGGACTGACATTATTTTGCTTCACCAGTCAATTACTACAGAACAAATCTAAACACTCCCACTTTTAGCTGTCACACCCCTTTCCTGCCATGGAACTAGCCTAGCAATACCCCTGCAGAACTGCCTTCTTTTCCCTTCAACATAAAATGCACCTGCCACGTAAAGATCACTGACTTCATGGCATGGATTTCTGCTACTTTTGCTGACAGATCTAAATTGATTTCTTATGCTAAGTAATAAAGATAAGTCACATACATAGACAATGAGCTATGGTCTAGATCTCCCTATAGACCTAATGCCTACAATGTTCACTGTGTGAGAGACAACAGTGTTACTCATACTGAGTTCCCTCCATTGTTTGGAACAGCTTTTCAGTCTATAACCACTAATAAGGACTTAACTTCATTGAGAAATACTGGGATGTTACAACATCCTCACAGTTTCCACTGACATCAGATTCCTGCAAATAATCCTGTACCCACCCACACTTAGGTTCCTGAGTGTGCGAGTCCACAAACTCCAAGAGAGGTCCTCAGATTTGCAGACTGTGAAAGAAAACCCCATTAAAATACACTGTTCAGCTGACAGACTCTATCCTATTCCTTGATTAAAACATCAGTGCTCTCCTAACAGCTGCCTTTAAGAAGCTGGAATAGGATAGTTACTTAGAGAAATGAAGTGATTCAGCACTATGACTTGGCAGGCTGTAACTTAATGGGCCAGAGTCCTTGTTTTTGCAACTATTAAAATTTATAGAGAAATGAAGTCTTTTTTACACTGCTGTTTTCTTCCAATAAATTGCATTAATCTACTAAAAGAGTAGCATTTTCCTACTAAACAATGCTGAGTTTGCTCACATGTAATAATTATATCAGACATGGGAAAAAGTACTCTTTGGTGAAAGTAGGTTACACTTAGTTTGTATTTGAGCAAAACATACCAGTTTTTCATTTTCTGCTTCGGTAGAACATTTCTATTCATGGTAAATACACCACAAAATGCTGACAAAAAACAATGAACATTTATAGAAAGGCCGAGCACATCACCATGTTCACATAATTTGCTTAGGAAGTGGAACAGTGTCTTTCTAGTGCTGGACACACAGTATTTTTTGCACTAGGCTATAGAGCACAGCATGCTATGATTCAGTCTCTGTTTTGGCCAGTGCTGAGCACAGTGATAACTGAAATGGTCTCCCACCAGAAGGACCATGCTGTTTTCTCTCCAACACCATCAGGGCGCTGCTCCTGGCGGAGTATCAGTGCCACACAGGTGCAAATTAAATCAGTATCAAGAGAGCCACACAAGCCTCCTATGCAGCCATAAAACTCTCACCAGTATACTCACTGTCTGCTTGGGATAATTAATAGCTCGAATTGCTAGGGAAAAAACAATCAGTTTTACCTCTGCCTTCCACTGGAATTTAGCTGCATCAATGTAAGATAGCTCACAGCGTAATGTGGCAGAAATCAGTGTGGAAATCATAAATCAAACTGTACAGCCATCCTGCTGCAAGCCCCAACTCCCCATATGCTGACTTCTCCAGATAAGACCTGGCCTGAGCATACTAAGTGATAATTAAATGGAATTAGTGTTAAAAGTAATGACTAGAGATGACAAGATGAAAAGCCTTCCTACATGTTAAAGCTGGTAACTCTTTAAAGCATTCACGAGTATGACCATTCCCCAGTGTACCCTTACTACTATGCCAAAATGATGTATTTGGAGTGGAATAATTAAAACAATAATTCCCAACAAAGTGGGAATTACAAGATAATTGACCATACTGAAGTATTAAGCAAACTGCAGTAAAAGCCAAGGATGCTCAACGCTAAGGTCAATTACAGTATAATTATCTGAATGACATTATAGCTGTTATAAAGACTGTTGAAAGTATAAAAGAAACTATAAAAATGGATACAATATGCATCGCAGGGAAATTCCAGGCAGTAATGCTGCTTTGTTGGCTGATGCTGATGTTATAGATGGAAGGGCCAGCTCTGGAGCTTGGACTTGGGCACTGCCCTGGGTTTGGGCTTGGAGCACTAGGCTACATAACACTGTGAGCTTAAATCAGAAGTGGAGAAAAAAAAAAAAAAATAGGGTTAAGACTTCTGACACCCTAAGGGTGAGATGAAGACTGCTCTGGCATGAGGTGGGAGATGTCCCCCAGATAGATGAGAGACCAAGGCAGAAGAAAAAAAGGCAGTCCTAAAAACTAAAAGCAAATACAGCCTAGAGAACATGTACTCAGGAAGGAAACTGCAGCCAAGGGCTCCCACAAAGCAAGCCTAAGGGCTTCTAAGGTAACAACCATCTACCTGCTTAACAAATGAATTCATTTACATATATCTATATGCACAGATATTTTGATTAAACTCAGGATGACAGTGTGAAATGCTGTGGGTTGATCTACAGATACCATAATGGAGCATTTGCATAGGGATTCTGCTTCCTGAAGTCACCTATACTTACACAGCCCTCTTGTTGCTGACATTATTATTATTATTATTATTATTATTATTATTATTATTATTATTATTATTATTATTATTATTATTTATTATAATATTACTATTATTTTTATTACTACATCCCAGTATCTGCATGGATGGACATGGATTTTATCCTCTTTGCTTTAATTTTTTAAGCACACTTTTTGCAGCCTTTAGGCAAACAGATTTTCTTTACCATACCCTTACCTTAAGGTTTACATAGTGGGTCATGACCAGGCTGATCAGTCAGGCAGTAAAACCTGGACCACAGCTCTTCTGGTTCATTAGAGGAGGCTGGTAGTCAAGTGTTGATCCCACATGTATCACTCACTGGTCATGGTGGACTTCTTTAACATTTTCATGTCCTCCTTTTCCAGCCTTTCTCTACTCGCTCAAACTAAAACCTAACTTCCACTCAGCCATACCATGATCAATTTTTGTTGTTGTTGTCTTATTCACTGCCTTTTCGCTATGGCTGCATTTTCTGATAACAGACAAAGCTTCAGTAATTGCCAGTGAAAAATGCAACTAACTAGCGAGGAAAGATACAGAACAAATCCAATTTTAACATCACATGACCCAGTCTGAGCTAACTGCACTGAGTTTTGTAATCAACCATGTGATAATTATTTTTAATACAAACTATGATTAAAATGCAAACTTTGAAGTTTTATATAGCATTTTTAACCACTAATTAACTTCACTAATTGCAAAATTAATGAAGTTAATTAGAGGATAAGAGTGCCATAAAAAAACATCAAAGTCTAGATGTGCAGTGCTGCCTGCAAGAGCAGCAAGAAGGCCATAAAAAATCCAGAATAAAGAGAACATGTAAGGTCAGCAGTCTTCAAAATCCAAGTGTTATAAGCGTTATGTCAAAAGAAATAGAGATGTATGTGTATATTATGTATATGTGTGTGTAACTACATAAAAAATGCCCATGTAACTGTTTCCAGTTACGTGATGTGCTTACCATTGGTGGTACCACTGGAGTGTTTAATCTGAGCTAATTAAAAGCATCAAAGTCTAGATGCTATGAAATGGGTGATAAAACGAAGCAATAAACTACTATGGTTGCACACATTAATTCCGGTTGTATTTCAACATATACTTATCAATTTGCTGGAAAAGCTGAGAGGCCCACACAGCAACAGCTGAAGACACCTAGCAATTTTGATGTATAATCCTATTAGCATGCAATGACACTTTCTGGCCCCTCCTGGTGTACAGGTTCATGTTGGTGACAAGAAAAGTAGATGTTTAAAGCAATGGTGAGGTCTGCTGGCTAGTCTTTCACAGATGGATTTTTGCAACAAATCCTTTAAAATACAGCTTCTCCACTAATCACTGGCTGAAGGATGTAACACACATAAGGCCTAATCACTGTGAGGGTCAGCAGGATGGGGAGAACTAATGTAGCTTTAGGACACCAAGTGGAGCAGTAGAAGAACACAGATGGAAGTGAAAAAAGGAAGGCCAAGTTTAACTTAAAGTTTATCCTAGCATGGGCACATGAAGGTAAAAAAGGTGAAACCGAATGTGCCAAGAGCAACAAGTACCCTTTGGTAAGCAGAACAGTTTGAACACAGCACCTGGCTTCAGCAGGGAGCAAAAGAAAAAAAAGCAGATGGTAGGAAAAAGAGTTAAACACTTCTGATAGGTTTACAGAAGCCTCGAAGTTCACAAATTACATTTACTAAGAAGCATGTTCTCACACACATTTTGCTACTTGCTAACATTGAATTTAATTGATAGTAAGACAACCTGGGCACTGTCAAACATCCTCCTCTACTCGATCTATAAAGCAATTCACTTGATCCACTCTCTCCATTCACCACCCTGTGATTCTATCTCCTCCCTTGACCAGACCCCAAAATAAGAATACATACTTCAGAACACAGCAGAGTAGGCAATTTAGATGGAGTGAAAAGATTTGCAAGAAGGTGTTAAGGCACAAATTGCATCTGGTATAGACAACAGAGTAGGGAAAATCCGGTCTGCAAAGGAATATCAATCCTAATGATCCCAGAAAGGAGAAGCATTCCAACATCACAAGCTTGGAGATGCTACCCCAAAAAAATGTCCTGCTGGCATTTTAGAAAGTAAAAAATGAAAATCCAAGACACCTGCATGTTGATTATCAAAGATTGCAAGGCTTTAAATGTTACTTCAGCCAAAATCAGAGTCACTTAAAGGGAAGGGTCAAAGATCATCAAGTTACAGAAATTCAGAAGAATTCAGAGTAAATATCTTTGGAAACCTGAGAAACTGAGCAGTGCTACGGAAATGTGAAACTATAGTACTGCTCTCTCAAATATTTATTTGGGGTTCCAGTTACTGATGTTTCATACTATTTCCTTCAGCAGAGACCTGAAACAATTTAAGCAGTTCTAACAAAACAGAAACATAAAGAGAAAATAGAGAGTATGGGCAGTTAACTATGGAGAAAGAGAAGGGAAAGAATGTAATCACAGAGTAGGAGAAAAAGCTCAACTAGCTTGATAATTCAATACAGCAATTTACTTGTAGGCTCACCACCATGAAAGAGAGAGAGAAGAATAGCCACCAGCCTGCATTACAGGTTTTGAGTCACTGAGATGCTATGAGGCAAGGAAAAGCAGCAGCACACCATGAGTGTTCTTCAAAAGCCAATGATGGACATGCATAAAAATTCCCAACATCCAACTTATCTCCAGGATGTCAGCACTAATTATGTTTTCACAGCAACTGCATTTAAACAGAATACACAAGGATACTTGGTTAGTTTTCAGAATTCTAAAAAACACTACAGAGGGAATGTTTTATGATAGCCATTAAAGGCTTGTGTCAGTATGCTTTACACTCTGCTCCTGCAAGAATCAGGAAATCCCTCTGAAGAATAACTGAGCTTCTCTCAGAGTCCTCTTTTCAGACCAAGCACTGTGGTAGAACTGTTATCCTTCCACTTTGCAAAGTGATTAAAATGGACTGTAAGGCACAGAGCCAAGATGGATGCAAACACTTTCCTGCAGCGTCTCGAGGCACGAGGGTTATAAAAATCCCTTCAGTACTGGCAACAAAAGTTAGGAGGTAAAAAATACACACATCTACACCCCCTAGATTTCCCATGTTCAAGCAGCAATGATCAGGCTTTAAGTGTTGCCTTCTCCAGGGATATTTAAGTGGATTCAGTTTTCATGTGACAGGTCCTAATAACTTTCTCCTGGGATTTACATTTCCTATCTATTCTCCATTTTGAACAGAAGGATCTAACCCAGTGCTAATGAACCTCTTTTTTGTTGCTTTAAAACCACAGAGATCACATCTGAAGACAGTCCCACAAGACACTCAATTTTGCTTCCTTCCATCAGGTACTGTGCCCCAGTATCCTACATTTTCAGTTTTGGTTACATCTCACAAAAGGCTATATTCATGGCAAAAACAGTAGTTTTGAGTTTTCACATTTCTGCTCCTTTCCAATCTATCCATATGTATCAACCCTCCAGGGAAAAATACTTTCATTTTCTTCCCTTCTGCTTATTTGTCTCTAAAGGATTTTATAGTTGTTTTGCTGCAGAGATGACCTAGGAGATGATAAGAAGACAAAACAAATTATTGTTTTAACTGAATAATTCACGAATAGAGCTGATGATTTCTTTCCACATGTTCTGACTAGTTACCTCCCTTATCCCTATTTTTAATCCTATTTGTTCCTCACTTGATCAGTAGAAAAGTGATGGGCAAAAAAACAGTCTTCAAAATGCTACCATGATTACAAAAAGCCCCCTAAAATTCAAGAGAAACACTCATTCCACATCCTGACTGCTTCTGTCAGCAGAAACACATTCACATGCTTTTCTCAGGTATTAAGCAAGAGACTAGCAATTTGGTCCTTCTCTATTAGATTTTTTGTGGCTTCTGAAGACTTGATTTATTTTCTGTTTTTTTAGTACCCTACATAATTTAGGAAGCCACAGCCACTGGTAAATATCCACTGAAAACAGAATTTCATTATCCAATCAAACCCTTAATTGGGGGGGGTGAATTAAACATAACTGAGTGCTATTAAATGTTTGCAGATTCCAGGTCATGCTGATTCTGAAACAAAACATTCTCTTAACCATCTATTAAAAGTATCTTCCATAAAAAAATATACTATTCTCCTCTCTGCCCAAATAATATCCTAGCCCATTATATCTGCCTCACTTCATCTACCCTCACTTACTTGTGTTCCCAAGACTCTTGTTCAGGAAATTGTTCCATTTCCTATTCAGGAAAGCACTTGAGCAGATGCCAGATTTGAGGCACACACTTTGATCTTACAGAAGTCACAAAGCAGAGAAAGAAATCAGAGGAATGTACATATGTGCTGAACTTTAGATGCCTACTGTGCACTACTCTGAATCTGGACTACAGCCTGCTGCAAAAATAATGGTCCTCAGTTTCACTCTTCAAATCAAGGGCTCTGAAAGCAGAATGGATGGAGGAGTGGTGGGAACACAGATTCTGCAGTCAGCCTTAAAGCAGTTACATCAGTATATAATAGCACATCCTAAGTATAACACCTACTTTTGAAGACTGAAAAAATAAAACACATGGTCCTTTCTGCCAGATTTTTAGATGCATTACAACTCATGAACATCATAGAGCTTTGCCAAGAGAAGTAGCAGTAGCTTTTACTTCTCTGGGCCTTCCATTATTAATATTAGATAGGTCACACTGTTAATGTTTTAAACGTTAAAAGCACAATCAAATACTGACTTCAGGCAGCTGGAAATGTTTTGATGTTAGCAATGAGTAGCCAATACATTTTTAATTCAGGTTAGAGAAAAGAAAAAGCAAAAATCTCCCTCTTGTACTCCTCCTGCGCTCTGCCAAGTAGTTAAATGTGATTAACTTGGCATGCATGCACATGACCTTCTATTCAAATTAGTTATTTTAGGTAATTTCTGAAGACTCTTGTCTCTCATTTAAGTATTTCATAATACGATCCATCTTTCCAACTTGCTTTTAAGGGAAGACTACAGTAAAATCCCTAAAACAGCATTCTGGCAAATGCTCCTGAATTATGTAATTCACTAGGTTAAACTCTACTGTTACAACCATTTTCAAGGAATACGGATATAATACATTATTATTACAGCTACACAATCCTGAATTTAATTTTCCTTTCCTGAATTACTAACACTCTAATGCTGAAATTGATCTGTTTTAAAAACCTCATGTGAAAGGTTTTTAAAATACCATACATGCTCAGGCTCTTTATTTTGAACGGTTTAGAAATGAGCTGGTAGAAACAGCAGACTCAAAAAAAGTCTTATATTCTCTAATCTAGAATTAAGTATGTTAAAGAACACCAAGCACGTTTCCAAGCAATACCTATGGTGTGGGTTTAGATCTGAAAAGACCTGATATTTCATCAAGGTTCCAGGAAACCATTTTAAAAATTTATTTATAAAACAAAATGAAAGACATTTATTTCCATGTGGGATGCCTCTAGAGAAGCTGGCAAGTAACAAGTTTATTAAAATGACAAGTTCAAGGTACTTTCCTTGTTGATTGTAAATAATCTCCCTGTGAGCCAATTAAGAGTGTAGAGATCAAAGGCGCAAGAAGCACTATAAAAGCTGGAATTACAGGGTTAAGGGAAAACCTCCACAGGCTCCTTCAATACATATAATTTCCTCTAGGCACCCATTGACTGGGTGAAACTGTGCAGACAAGCATTTTTTTACTTGCTTTGGAGTACAGCGAAAACCAACACCCACACTTTAAAGGACACCTAAATAGGCAGCTTGATCTTATGCACAGTCAGGAATGAATTTAGTTGTAAAGATTGATCCAGGTGAGAAGGCTAAAAGGGAGCTAGGATGAATGCACAGGATGGCATAAAATAGGCTTCTCTGTTGGGAAGTTATTAAATCTCAAATTACAACAGTTTGTCCGTGCATTTCTTCTCCATAACAGCTTGCCAAGATCATTCCTTTTCAAAGCACTAGTCAGAATAGCTAGCAAAGTGTTTCCTAATGCAAGGCTTGACTACAATGATGATCTCTGCACACATCATCTTCAAATTTGAAGAGTGAGTGGGCTTTACATTGAGTACACAGAGCACTGCCAGCATGTCTTTAGCCAGAAGTTAAGAGGCTGAGTTGGAAGTCACACCACTGTTTACTGACCAACACCTGAGCTGCTGGAGTATCCTTGCACTGCTAACTTGCTTACTCTTAGTAATAAGCTAAATCCTGTTTTAACATGGAAAATCTTGAATTTTAAAGTGGGTCTTCACTGCTGTTTCCTGCTAATATGGGATAGATTCTGAACCTGTTCAGTCTGCCCCCTTTTGTTTCACTGCCTTTCCCTGTTCCTTTTATATTAGAGGGTACGAGCGCAGGACAAGCTTTCATTACTTGTTGTGACGGATAAGACCACCAGAATGCTCACTGTGCATAGCCTCTAGTTCTGACAGTAAATGCAAATTTTCATTTAAGGACACCTAGAGCACCAGATGGAGCCCTTACAGTAAGAAAGCATTAACAAACTTTTTTACAGCACACACAAATGTATCCAAAGTTCCAGTCCAGAGATGGAATCCTTCTTCCCTGCCTGCATGCTCTCCCCACTGACAAAAATCACATTCCCACATCCACCTGTAGGGCTGCTCCCCACAGCAGCCTTGCAGGAAGTCTGGAAGAGTCCTCCAGCTGTGCAGCAGACCTTGCTGAGCACCTTGCTAACACAGTGGAGCACTGTGCCCAAATCCTTATCTGCGGCTGAACAATCTCGCTCCATGTGCAGAAAGTGGCAAAGCTTTGCCTGTGTGGCCCTGGGCTGGAGGTAACCCGAGGAACAGTTCAGGCACAGTGCTGGGAAGTCTGGAGTCACTGCTGCTCCATCCTAAGATGGGCTAACACTAACCCGGAGGCTACGGCACTGTGCTTTGTGCATAGTGCATACATGCTCTGTGACAGCTGTGAGCAACAGTACCAAACACAAACTCCCCTTGCCATGACCCTCCCAACAGTGCTGTGGCTTCTGCTGATACTGCCACATATCACAGAATATGCTGAGCTCTGTCAGGCACCCACAAGAATCATCAGATCCAGCCCCAGCCCTGCACAGCACCATCCCCAAGAGTCACACCATGTGCCTGAGAGCACTGTCCAAATGGCTCCTGAGCTCTGTCAGGCTGGTGCTGTGACTTTTCTGGAAAACTGTTCTGGTGCCCAACCCACAGGAGAAGAACCTCTTTCTGACTGCCAATATAAACCCTCCTCATCACAACTTCAGGCCATTCCCTCAAGTCCTGTCACTGGTCAGCACAGAGAAAAGATCAGTGCATGTCCCTGCTCTTCCCCTCTCAGTGAAGTTGTACCTGCAGTGAGGTCTGTCCTCAGTCTCCTCCAGACTGAACAGAGACCTCAGTCACTCCTCACACAGTTTCCCCTCAAGGCCTTTCACCACCTTTGTACCCTCCTTTGGACACTCTCTGGTAGTTTAATGCCTCTCTCATATTGCAGTGCCCAAACTGCCCCCAGCACTGGAGGTGAGGCTGCCCCAGCTCAGAGCAGAGCAGGACAATCCCCTCCCTTGCCCAGCTGTGATGCTGTCCCTGATGCCCCCAGGACAGGGCTGTCCCTCCTGGCTCCAGAGCACTGCTGGCTCAGGTTCAGCTTGCCACTGACCAGGACCCCCAGGTGCCTTTCCATGGCACTGCTCTCCAGTATCCCATTGCCCAGTCTGTCCATACATCCAGGGTTGCCCCATCCCAGATGCAGAATCCAGCACTTTCTCTTGTTGAACTCCTCATGGTTGGTGATGCCCAGACCCCTGATTTGTCAAGGTCTCTCTGCAGGGCCTCCCTGCCCTCGAGGGATCAACAGCTCCTCCCAGTTTTGTATCATCTGCAGACTTGCTCAGTGTCCCTTCCCGTCCTGTGTCCAACAACCTGGTGTGGAAGGAGCCACAGAAACACAGAAGCAATATAATTGAGCCAGAAGGACGAAAATTCAACCATAACTTGTCTTCTGCAAAAACATGCAGAATGAACCTGGAAGTTGCTCAAAAGGACTGAGTGGTCAAACTAGAAGCATGCACATACTCGCCAAGAACGGGACTCGAATCCCCTGTGAGATTTCAAAAGGAACAATTAGGTACAGATGGATCACAAAGAAATCTTGATCACTGATGCTTCAGCTAAAAACTAAGAGTGGGGAGGTTGGAAAATTGTTTATATTTTGGAAATGTAGGTTTCATAATCTGCTCTTTTGTCCGATCACATGAAGTCAATTAAGCCTCTTCATGCCTCAGTTCATTATCTCTAAAAGCAGGATAATTTCAGAAGTCTAGGGAGCGTTTCTTTTCCTTACAGGGCTGTTGTGAGGATTCATGGATTGAAGATTTGGAGGTACTCCGGTATCACCAAAATGGATCTATTACATATGCTAGACTGAAATTTAAAAGTGAGGAAGGAACAATCAGTATTCCTTGTATCAGTAAAAACACAGCTAGAAAAGTAGAGCAATCCAATTACTGTCACAGAGTACCTGTACTAACTCCAGACACTATACAAACATAGAACTTTGACCAGTTCTTAGTTTACATAAATCTGTATGAGGCAAACATGAGAAATGTAAAAGAGGAAACATTTCCGTATTGTATGTAAAAATCATCTTCCAAACGATGAGAACCTAAAGCCACTACATCTGAGATGCAACTAAATATTCTGAAAAAAGTTCCAGGAAGAAGATGTTACTGGTGGTTAGCACTGTTGTTTTTTGAATTACCCATGGGTAACAGAATTAATCAGGAAACGTGCTATCTGCAAGCTTGTCTTTGAAATTATTTTTTCTCAAATTAACATTATGTATTCAAGATGTGTACAAAACCAAGCCTGCAGCTGCCTAATAAACTCAAACCTGTACTTCAGAATGTGTAAGACCTCAAAGACAGCCAGATGTCAGATGAACCTCCCGGATTTCTGCAGAAATGCAGAGCCAGTCTCTCCATCATCACTTCTTTTACTATAATCCACAAGGTACAGTGTCTTTTATTGCTTTTTGCTATGCAGTGTTTGCACTTAAAGCACTACATAAGTATGAAAAACAACACGGTCTGTGCTTATCTGATTGAAATCCAATATAAATTACATGCAAAATAGGTGCTGCCCACTGGTTCATGGCAAGCCACCAGTAAAGACCTTCCGTGGCTGAAGGACATGCACCACTGATTTAGGGCTTCATCTATCTGCTAACTGTTACTTCTCTCTTATTTTACTGTTTCCTACTGCTGAATGTTTTCCCATATCCATTCTTATTCCTAACTGGCCAGCTTAGAACTCCAGTTGCACACTATCAGACACCAGACAGTGCAAAAAACATGTTGCCCCAAAATGCATCATCACTTGATGACTTGAGTAAATCCAATTCAATCTCAGCCTACGCAGTACAACAGCTTTCTCCCTCCTTGATTCACTCAAAACTACTGTTACTTCAATGCAAATTCATTCCAGAAGCATTTTCCTGCTTCCTGGTCACAGCTCTCTGAAACAAAGCAAAACTTGGGGCCCTTCTTACAGATCTGCAGCAAAGCAGATTACCCTAATGAGCAAACTCAGTGTAACTAAGTAGAGGGAAAAGTACATTTCACATGAAAACACAGAACTATCCAAGCCTGTCTAAAAAGTAAGGCAATGCCACAGAACATTCACAAGTTAGTTTTTCTGAATTCTTACACATTTTAGGTGATCCGAATGCTGCTCAAACATGATTATGGAATATATTTGTTTTAATTGGGCTTTAAGTCCTTGCATTTCAAACAGTACTCACTTTACCTTCAATCAAGGTTGAAATTTGCTAACATAATACCTTTAGCTCCCTTTAGAATTGTTATGCGTATTTCCCAAAGAAAAAAGAACTGGATATTTGTCATGCACAAAGTGATATGTATAGTAACACCACTCCTAGTATGTTTGCTAGAAATAGCTTGGTATTTCTACCCATTTTTTTGATATTTGTATGATTAATAACAAATTCAGGCATGATCTCACAGTATTTGACATCTGAGCAAAACACTTCTTGCTGATGTCAACAGGGCTATGGTTTGACACAACAAACATCCTGAATTTCACAAGAAATTTTATCAGTGACAGCAGTAAAAGGCAATTTCTTCCTCATCTCCTTTGCTTCCCTTCTTATCATGATGAGAGCAGGAACAATATGGCTACCATAACAAAGGGGAATAATAAAAACACTCACAGATGATTACTCAAAATGGGTTCATAAATACCACAATTACCTGGCTACTGTGGTGTTTGATTTTAGGATAACTTGAAGATCCATGAAGACAGGTGACAAAAAACACCTGCATACCATAACTTTGGTATCCCAAATCCCTATGGCTACCTCAGATACTAGCAGGTGCACATGTTACAGCTGAGGCAAGGAATACCTCTGTATGTCTTCAGACAGCAACACTGAAAAGCACCTTCTTTGTTCACTGCAGTGGTGTCTTCACCCCTGCAAACTTTATTTGCCACTTTCCAGCTGATCTGCACAACACCCTGAAGCTGACGGCTACAAGAAAACTAAAAGTCAGAATAACAAACACAAAGCATCTCTCCTGCCAAGTGGCAAGACCTTCCAGATCATACACTAACTTCCTCCACAATCAGCCTGCAAAACTGTATTTGACAACCCATTAGGTGCATTAAGGGTCCCAAGCAAACAATACTCAGGCATAAAACTCAAGTGCTGGAGACAGCTAGAGTAAACCTGCAGCTCCTCCAGGGCCAAAACTAATTTTTTAGCAAAGATATACTAAAGGGATGCTATTCTTCTGCATCTATTCCCTGCCATCCCTCAAGACAGACTTGAAAAGAAGGACAGACAGAAAGAAAACTATAGTCAGAGGTAAGAAGTTTAGTCTCTGGGACCCAGAAACCAGAAGAATAGGTATCTCAGACATGTTTTTTTAAATGCTTTCTGTCTCCTTCTTCTCTTCCTGAAGGACTAAATGTAAAATGAAATCGTCTTACAGAAGGACAGCTGCTTCCCCCCTGTGCTCAATCATTCCAGTCACACTATGTTGTCCAGTAACCTGCATTGATAATTCCTCATGAATAAAATGCCAACATTATCATCCACAGCTATGTTGTTGACATGCGTTTGCTATTTCACTAAAAATACCATTAATTTTCTGGCTTCACAACAGCTGAGCTACTCCGCATTTGAATATACAAAAGAGTATTTTGTTTAAACCAAATTAAAAGCGTTCCAGTAAATGACTTCAATTTTGCTGGCTATATTACTTAGTGTATACTGTTCTATTTAAGCCTCTCTTTTCTCATCTCTAGTCCTTCTACACCCCCTTCCTTCTCTCTTTTTTTTCTTCCTTTCCCTTTATATACTTAATCCTTTCATTTCAGGAACTGGATTTGCCCAGCAAGACATCCACAGTCAGAGAGAGCTTCAAAAACATAGTGCCAAGGAGTTAAGGCAATGGTGAAATTGCCTCTGCTGTGTTTTTATTCACCTGTTTGCCAAAACATATTTAGCAGTAAGGAAAGAAAGGGAAAGGGGAGGGAAAAGCCCATAAATGCTGAATACACCTTCCTTTACCCATCCAGACAAGTGCCGACATTCCCCATTTAAGCTGGAATGAAAACCACCATTTCTGCCAAGCCCTCCTGGCATCTCACCACTTTATTTGTTCCCATTTGTATCTAATGCTTTTGTCAACAGTTCAACAAAAGTCAAAGCAAACAACCCACTACAAACACTGAGGGTAACAGCAACAAGCATGAATCCTTCACAATTATCCAGCCCAGCTGCTCAGTGCCTGTCCAGACTGCTTTCATTTACAACAGTGTCAACAAAAGGCTGAAACCCAATAACTAGGTGGGTCAATACTACCACTGCAAAGCCTCCAGAGAAGAAAATGCTGTTCTGCTGCTTAACTGCTTCAGCAAACATGCAGAATAATTCAGTTAGATAGACAAGTGCTTGCCTAATCATTTGTTGTGTGAATTATTCAAGGCTTTCTCTTCAAATTGCTAAAGGATGATTCAAGTATTTCCAAAGAACCACCAGATGTCCTACAGGAGAAAAGGGAACATAAGGCACAATTTGATGTAAGAGAGGGCAATAGTAACCTGTGATCTTGAAAAGGATTAATGTTTAGAGGATCAACGCCTTCTTACACCTTGCTTCTGGTATAAAGAATGCACAGATTTTAACATACAAGTGTTAGGCACGCATAGATTTACAAGCTGCTTGATCTCTACAGAGAATAATTAAGGTTGCATGCAATTTTTCTTCCTTTTTTTCATGTGAATTGTGAAAGAGTTATCTCCAAAGAATATGTAAAGTGCAGGTAAAAAAAGCACAGTAGTTAGACAGGTGGATGCAGAGAGGAAATATGCATTGATTCCCACATACCTCTCTTCCTCCACTGCCTCCCATGTTCATTTGACACAAGCCAAATGCTCACTCACCTTCCTGCAGAGGTTTCACACAGGTTCATGTTTACAGTTTCAAAGAGCAGGACAAAGTATTCTTACTGCATAGAACCCAGTGTCAAGCATTACATGTTTTACTTCAATTGCCATTTTAGTATGGGAAACCTCCAGATGTCTGCTTCTCTGATTTTGTTGGCTTTTGTCACAATTTCTCCATTACATATTATTTTTAAACTTTTAGCAAATTTTAAGAAAATGGGCAAATTAGGTAACAAATAGTGCTTTGTTTTGATTTTATCTCATTACTGGCAAGAACAACCCTGGATATGAACAAATGTTTTTCCTAGGACCAGCTTACATATACATCACAGCGCAGTGTTGGACGGGTATGTATCTTGAGCCAGAATACAATATCAAATACACTTATGAATATTTTATTTTTGACATCTACAGTAACAGTTGCGCACACTGAGTAACTAGTATTCCAGAGAGGATTCCTGGCAGTTTTAAGACTTAGAAGTAGAGTAAGAGAAATTCTCTCTGTATGTCAAATTAAAGAACATATTTTTGTTTTTATAATTAGAATCTGCAACATATTTTGTTTGCAAAACATGCGTCTTTGCAGTGATTGCACTGTAGCAGTCTGGTGTTGTGTGTTGTCAACATGAGAGACTTCTTCTATCAAATAAAGTTTTCTTCCTCTTTCTGTCCAAAACAATTATGAAACATTTGTCTACTAAATAGCAGCAGCTCCATCACGCTGTGGTGATCACAGATCTTAGAACCCATTACAGCCCTACACTACTTGGTGGGAAACTCCTGTTAGATATACTATTAAAAATCAGGTTATTACTATTTGCAACACTAAGTTTGTTTATTAGAATTTGCAGGACTGTTACAGTCATTAGCAGGATTTGTAAAAGTCCTTAAGGAGAGCAAAGACACAAAAGAGAGGTACTGTAAAACAGAAAACACCTGGTCTCAAAAGAGTTGCAACTTAAATGGGAAAAACCTCTGATGCTTGATACACTAGACAAGGTCTGATGCTAGATACTCTATAAAGAATAGGTAAGAGGGATAACACGACAATTTTTGATAGTGTTTCATCTTCCTCATCCAGCAGAACAGGAAGAAGTGTTGGAAAATGGCACCCACAGCCTTTGCCACAGCTGAAGGCAACGCTGTTACCCAGAAAACCTTCGTAAAGCACATCAGGGTCCTACAGGTCTGGTAAATAACTTTACTGCTTTCAAACACCTGCAGTGTGATACAAAGCTTTTAGGCTACCTAGATGGTGAGCACACACAGCTTTTTCTAAGAGCAACAAACTGATCCTGGACAAGATGCCTTTATGCTTAAGGTAGGGTGCCTTTGCTACTCTCATATCAATTACTCATACTGTACTCAGAAAAATACTGTACTGAAAGGGAATGGCAAAAAAAGATTTCTCTAACCCCACAAGGTTCACTGTAATTGATTTTAAAGAGATTATTTTAAAATTATGCAGACACTGAACTCTTCTCATAAACTGCAGCATGTGTCAGCAAGGCTCATTACAAAATAGTAGTTGGAGGTCATGGCACAAAACTTTCCTCAAATCAGGGAAGAAAAGCAAAACATTAATTTCTTCAGGACTAAAATAAATCACAGTTTGATATTTTTTAAAAAAATGGAGAGTTGAGACAGAAGTACAGCATCAATAGATATGGCTTCAACAAATATATAAGCACACAAACTACAAGCCAGATACAATGATTTTCAAATGCCTGGTATTGGAAGATCACAAGGCAAAGCCCCATGTTATTTAGGTCAGCACTGGCTTTTCAACTCAATGCAACTAGCGATTTCTATACAGTCTGTCCGCTTTGTTAATACAATAAAAAGAGCAAAGGACTCAGAAATACACTGCAGTGGCTGAAGAGTTTTGTGTTGTCTGTGGTCTGTGCCAAACACAAACCACACACAACTGCAGAAAACCTTTCTGGGGGTTGCTGTAATTGGGAAACGTCTCTCCTGGACTTCTTTTCATATTTCTCAACTGCACCACTGTAGAACATGCCAGTCTGACGAAGCAGGACCCAGCCAGGAAAATCAGTATTATTTTTTATTTTGATTTGTCAAGATTAATATAGCAAAAAAAAATACTGTATGCCCTTTTTCAAACAATATAGTGACTTGAAATTTGCCAGCTTCTCTGTATGGGGGATCTATGATAGACAGCTCACCCAGCTAATGGAAAAAGGAACAACCCATATTGAATCTTTTCCTTATCCCATCCCCCCCCCGTCCCACTTACTCATAAGTATGCATTAAGAACACTCCCATAGCTGAATTCATTGCCTCTTGAGTGGCAGAAAAACAGAGGTGCAGCTGTGCCTGCTAATATTCGTATGCAAACAAGTGCACTGGACTGGCTGCTATACCTCACTTAAAAGCTCTGCGGTACTTTGGTAAGTTTGAGGATCAAAAAGAAGTGATACGGAGTAATCTGCTGTCCTTTTAACGCAATTAGCAGATTAAAGTGGCATTTCACTTCCAATACTTCATTAAAACACTGATTGCATCCAGCAATTGCTGATGATACAACATTCACAGTGTTCCCCCTACAGTCCTTCCTGAGACTTGGTGGAGAGCTGGGGCAAGCCATGAGCTGGCAGCCAGCAGTCAGAGCCAGCAGCCAGCACAGCCTCTGGAGCCAGACATGAAACCTTCACCCTGCAGCACCACAGCACGGGTGAGGGTGGCAGAAGGCAAGGGAAGAGAACACCCAGCACCTTCCAGGGAACTGACAAGAAGTCAACGACCCCTGAGCTAGTGGGATCTGTAATTCCTTCAGGAAGAAAAGGAAAACACCACCCCCAGGGTTTGCATCTCTTAAGCACGGTTGTGGCTGGGCCTCTTGCTGGGTCAGCTGTCACATTGCTGACTTTTGCTACATGTCTCCATTTCATGATTTGTGTGAGACTTTCTACCCCTCAAGTTCTGTTTCTTCTATGGTCTTGTGAGAGTGAAGCGAGTGGAGAAGTCCAGTAAAAATGCCGTGTAGACACAAGAGCTTATTTCAATTTTCCTCTTAGATTGTTTTTTCATATAAGACCAACAAATCAAACTAAATGTCAGCTTAGGAAAATATTTTTAAAATTTCTTCTCCCCCCCACCCCATGCACCCAAAAGCAAGTTAACAAAATCCCAGCAAAAGTGACATCAAACTGAATTCCCTCAATCCCTTCATTGTGGGATCAACTTCTGGGGAAGGACCTGCTTCACCCCCTCTGCCAGAAGCTTGGGGCATCCCTGGGGTCCCCTCCAGCTCTAGCCCTGTTGCTACCATCCAGCAGAGCTCCACTGGTGCCAAGGAAAGAACAAACTAAAAAAGATTAATTCGCAGATGTTCATGCATTTCACACACAGGGTGCCCTGTGGTCCGTTGCCAGGGCAACAGGAGACCACCAGCGCGCGCTTTATTGGCTTTATGAAGTGCTCTCGGGGGCTATAGTCCGAGAAATGCTGCATGGTAATCTTCAGGCTTTTCAGAAGCCTCGTTTTGTGTTTATCCACATTTAACCCTCTGAGTGTTATTAAGAGCACCGCTACGTCTGGCACGATAAGGAACGTAGAGACAGGGTGTGAGGAGACAAACACATCATCTCTGTTTCCAGCCTGGAGACCCTGGAAAGCACGTCCTGCTCCCACCTGCCCTGCACTGAAGTTTCACCCACAGCCTGCAGGTAAGCTGGCAGATAAGCTGTTGTGTGGCAGACCTCAGTACAACCATGTCTGGGGACAAAACTGACATCAGAAAGTGCAAATGCAATCAAAGTGTCACACTAGACTAACAGGCAAGTGATGGCAAGCACATTTTCTCAGTAACTTCAAAAGAAGATTAAAAAGAATCAAGAGCGTTCCACCAACTTTCTAGACACATGATGTGAAAAAACACTTTTATTTGGAACCCCAATACATGACACCAGCAAACCACCCATGCCAAAACCTTTACCAAAAATTATAAATTCACATAGAGAACTTTCCTTCTTCACCTCACTCCAGGCCAGTGTCTGGCATCTCCCCTCTTACCAGCCAAGGCAGGGCTGCAGATGGGGGGGCAGGAGGTAACAGGGTTAAAATCACAAATGACACAACACCCCAAGCAGCAGCAGCCGCCACTGACATCAAGCATTAATCCAGCAGGAGAAGAGAGGGACAGAGCAAGGGTGGCAGAAGGGATCAGTAGAAGAAACCGCTTGCATTCAGACTTGCGGGAGAAAGAGCATGCAGAGACAATCATTTCCTGGGAAAAGCTAAAGCCTAACGAGAATTTACTCTGCCTCCTTTATTCAGACAACCAACCCCTTTGTGGCAGGGGCTTCCTGACTGACAGGAACCCAGGGCCATTTAATAGGATTTCCATATTATTTCCAACACCTGCCTATAAGTTATTTGTTTACATTGAAGAAGGCGAGATTCTCAAATCAGGCATCTGCTTCTGGTTCAGGCATATTTTAGGAAACCATGTAGAAAGAAGCTTTGTTGCTATGGAGACATTTTTATTTTCTTCCCTTAGTTGGATGAAAAACATTAGCATTTCCAATTTTTTGTTCTTCAAAAGGCCAAATGTCGCTTAAGAAAAGACAAAACTTTTCAAACTGCTATGCAGAACGGGCTAATGGAGCTTTAGATATTTAATTAATTATTCAACTCAATTATAGCCGTACCAAGGAGAGGCAGGAAACAGTGCAACTTTCCTGCAAACTTCCCTCAATGGCCAGTTCCTGCTGGTTCGTCTAATTGCCTCTTCCCTCAAAGCACAGCTAAAACTTTGTAATTTCATGTTTTTGTAATTCATGTAATTCAATGCTGCACTCAACAATCTTGCATAACAACTTGCATATCAGACTACCATTTTCCTAAACTTGTTCTAAAATCAACCTAATCATCTTGGACTAGGAATATGCTCCTTTCCCAGTGCTAGAAAAGAGACAGGTTGAAGCCTTCAGGGAGTTTAACCAATATGACAGAAACTTCCAAAGCATGCCATACACGTCACTGAATCCAGAATGTGCACTTCTTCCCTCCCTTTAGCAGATAATCTGTATGCCCAAGGAATCAATTGATTAATGTAAAAATAAGGGATGTCTCAAGTTTCTTTGGGCTTAAGGGTTTTAAGACAAAATCAAAATGTTACATGCTCAAAAAAAAAAAAAAAAAAACAAAAAAAACCAAAAAAAAAAACCAAAAAAAAAACCAAAAAAAAAAAAGGAAAAAAATCACCACAGAGCCAACAGAAATCTGTAAGTCAAAAACCTAGTCTGGGTCACACTTTTGACAAAATTGGTATGTGTTGTTTATTTTCTCCCATTACATTGACAAACATCTATGTAACTTGACCTGCAAATGCATTCTTCATTCCAATTCATCCATCATGAGTAAACTAGTGCAAGACATGAATTTCAGCATCTAAAGTATGATTTTAATTGCACACTTACAATGAGGAGAACTTGAAGAGATAGAATAAACAAATTAATTTCCTCCCTTTACTTCTTTTCCCCCAGCTATTATATTGTCAAAGCCTTCGCGCTGGAGACCTTTCCACCCACCTCCTCATTCCAGAAAACTTCCTCTTCCTACTCTATGATGTGAAATCATAATCCTGTGTTATCAACATCACAGTCTGTTGCCATGGAAATAATTAGACATGACTGCTCAGGTTAGAAATTACAGCCCCTGTATGTATTTGCCTTCTGGGTGAAGAGAGCATCTGGAGAGAGAATATTTGAGTTACCCTAAATCACCAAGTGGCAATATAAAAGTTGGGCAGTGGGATGCACTATGGGAATTTGACCATATGTGGACACACCACTGAGTAAGAATCAACCTCTGGTAACATGCAAAAAGATGTAAGATAAGAGGAAAATGTCCCATTAATAGACAGAAGTGGGTACAAAGCTATTGGGTAAAAGAGGTGAAGGCATCAAAACTGACAGAAGCAGCTAATTCTCTGATACCAGAGAATATGCTCTTACTTTCATTTGAACATAAGTACTCTACACTAAATTAAACTTCCCAGATGACCTCCTGAAAAAGACTAAAAATGTGATACCACGTGAATGAAAGAAATTTAAAACTCATTTGGGATGGGGGGCAGGAAAGAAGAAAACACAGCAGGGAGATATACACCTGAGGTTTAGTTTCATATTCCAGAAGTTTTTCAAAAACCACATGGCTTGAATGACATAATACAAGTTTAGCCATGAAAAGGTTATTAAGAAAAAAAAAAATCAGTGCCAAAAACTTAGCTCCATAAGAGACAACAAACAGGACCTTGCTAATTAATATTTGTTCTGCTTCAGCAGACAGTTACTGGACGAGACTGCAACAAACAAGCATGTCTCACACAATCACATCATTAATCCACTCACGTTCACCACCTGAGGACCAGCTATGCCCCACAGATATTTATTCATCTGTTCCACAAACAAACAATTACAACACATTTTCTGGAATTAGGGCACCTGTTACATTCGGCACAGCTTACACGCCCAGAGGCAGATATCAATTAATACTGAAAAAATTATTGTATCAGAAGCCAACAGAAGTTACTCATTATTTTTTGGTAATGCTACCCCAAAAACACCCACGAACATCAAAAACACAACTCTTGCAAAGCAGTGTGGTTCAAATCTGCTCTGTTTAAAGCTACCACTTTGTCATAACAGAAAGCAAAATACATGCAATGCTTCATTCCTGAACAGCAACAGGTTCAAACAGAATTCATGATGTGTTTGAAATGTCTGGATTTTAACAAGCCTGTAAAGTGCTTTTTAGCTGAATGGTGAATAACTGGCCAAATAACAAAATGATCAGGAAATAAATCTTGCAAATTTCTTTAAATTTGTAACAAGGAAACACATTTTTTTGGCTTGTTTAATGCACACTGAATACAGAGACATGTGGCAGGACACTCACATCTCTAGAGGAAGTCCCATTTAGAAGAAACCTGACAATTAGGACAAAGTCCACAGAACACATAACAGCAGCTTATGTGGTGCTCCTCTATCAGCAGAAGAACCAAGTCAGCAACATAATTCTGTTTTACAAAATCTACAGATTACATTTGGTAACATCCAGAAGTGTTGTATTATATGTTGGGGCATTTTTATTTTAAAGTACCTTGTACTTTCCAGAAGTGCATTCACACAGCTCCTCCGAGCATCCAGTTACCTACTGGATTCAGGAGTAAGCAGCCTACTCTTACTTGCACTAAATGAAAAGAGGTCTAAACACCTAACAATGGCTAACAGCTTGAGAAGCATTGGAGCATCTGCTACCACAAATGTAAATGGAATGTGGAAATCGCATCCATCCACTTTTCCTGTATTGCCCACATGTGTAATTATTAGCTTTCACAAAGATTAAGGCGAAAGTAATTTTATTTCTAAATTCACTTCAATTTGCCCTGACAGACTTTTCTCAATTCACCAGCATGTTGGCCAGAAATCCACCCCAAAGCTATATTTGATGCATTATTTCAGATATTTTCCTCTAAAATTCTTTTCTTTCCCCTAGAGGAATCTCAAACTAGCTGTTTTACTCCTGTCACAAGACTGCAATTTTCAATTATTGGCACTTGCTGCTGCTGAGACAGATTAAAATGAAAAAAGGTTTCATCACCTTGTAAGTCCTGCTATAGACATATATATAGACATATATATAGACATATATATAGACATATATTGCCCATGTGTGAATTCACATGTTTCAGAAAACTTTGAGGTTCTTGAACAATCTGACATCCAGACTACCTCTGGCAAACCCATAACCCATCCAGCATCTGGGAACTCCTTCACTCCACTTGCTGCACTGAGAGTCACAGGAAGAGAGTGCTAGCACTACACTACCTTCTGTCAGACGGAACTTTTTTTACACAGTATGTTTCCATAGCTTCTCCAAAGGGAATATATTAGAAAAGGAACTTAGTTGGGCACCAGAGAAACTTTTGCCACACTTGTCCCAGAGATGACACCAGGACTGGAAAGCAGGACATGCCTCCTGCACCAAGAGTTCTCACAGGACGTGGAAAAACAATGCAATTAGCAAGGAAGAATCCACTTAAAATAATAATACTTCTTCTTTTTTCCCCCTCTTTTAAAAAAGGAAGTTTTACGTCTTTGGAAAGAAGACAACCAAGTCCTCTGTGAAAAGCTGTTCGGTTAACTGCAGAACTGTTTGCCTTTCTGTCTAAACACATTATGTTCCCCCAGAGCCCTTAAGCCAGGGCTGCACTTTGAGCACAGCCCTGGCGCATGCCAGCCTTCCCTTCCTTTTGTCCTCTCCACAGCCTTGCCACTGCACAAAGAGCACTCCCATGACCCAGTTTACTGCCTTTAGAATTTTCCCACACTTCAAACTTTGCAAAGAATTTGGAGGACTGGATCCAAGAAGAAATCAAAGAGCTCCCAAAGCTGCACTTCTCCACAGAGCCTGCTGTGTCAATGCTGATATATTATTCAAGAACAGCTTCTGGACAATCTCATGTTATCTGAAGGTGACTACTCAATTTCAGCAGTGAACTACTCACTCCAGGGAGGTGCTGGGGAGGAGCAGGCTTAATATGTCACATTTGGTACAGCGAGGCAAACTGCCTTTTTCCTGGCCTGAACTAACAGGAGAGTCAGGACCAGCACAGCTAGGGAAGCAAGTTTCAGTAAGAAAACTGTCCAGCAAATCCAAACCACTGTAAGTAGAGGCAAGAAATGGGTAATTTCAACCAAATTCCTTTCTTTCTAGAAATGGGTACTCTACCTTTGTTATCTGAATCACACACTAAAGAGTAAATTTACACTTCATGTGCTATTTTAAAATCCACCCTGCTTAATAATCTATATCAGCAAGAAAACACTTTAAAGTGTCTCTCACAATTAAACCCAGGCACAACCTTATATAAATCAAAATTTTGCTACCATATCAAAACGTTACACTGGGGCTGTATAACATTGCCCATATCCTCATTACATGCTACACTAATTACTACCAGCAGATTCAGAATTTTCTGCACATTAGAGGCTTTTAGAGGAGCTATAAAAAATTTCAGGCATCATTAATTTAAATTTGTATTGAAATTTCCTTTTGACAGATGGCCAAAAATTACTTACTATTTAGAGTACCAGAGCCTGCCTGTTTGCACATTGGAAGAGGAAAGGGAAAAATTAAAAGGAAGAAGGAAATTTATGTCACATTCATTACCTGTTAAATGTTAAGGAGCATTATCCTGCATGAATAAATTATTTCATACAAGCACACAGACTCCAGCTGGTTCTGGCTGACAAAAATTGTCTCAAGTCACACAGCAGACAATCATAAAAAGCCTCTCTTAACCGGGAACCACTTAAGGGAGGAGGGATCGATTGAACAAGCGACTAACTGCTACTCTGGGCATCACTGAAAACATTTAAGGAAATTAGCAAACTATTTCACCTTGCAAGACTGGCAGTAAGCCCCATAATGATGACACACAAGCCAATTCACAACCTGAGCACCGTGCTAGACAAACATCTACTTATCATTTCAAAGTAAACTGCACAAAGTAGATGCCCTTGTTTCCTTCTGGAAGCGGTATGAGTAATAGCACTTTTGAATCAATCCCAGACAAAACCAGGCTTTTCACTACAAATGCTCCCCCTGACATCCATGCCAGCATAAACACCCCAACACCACACAAATGTTACAGAAACATGACTAGCATATATTGCTTAGAAATGAATGGCATATATAAGCAGCTCTCCTCTGTCACTTGAATGAAATCATCACGGCTCCAACTGTAGAGGCAAGCAGCCTCACTCAAGAGAAACCACGAGGGTTTGTGCTCTCACAGTTAGGTATCTGCCCCACTTGCATTTGTTAGTTTGAGTGCAGAAGAAAGGAAAATGGACTAAACTGATGTGCTCACAGTGAAGAGTGGGTGTTCTAGGAAATTGTCATTAATGTGTGCTCCCGCCTGGTCGCATAAAGCGGTAATAGCAGTTCCAGCCCTCGCGACAAAGAGGCTGAAGTGAAATCCAACACGCTGCTGTCTTATGTCAGCAGACAGACAGCTTCAGTGCCTTTGCAGCTCACAGTGAAAGCTGACAGCTCCTGTCAGCTCCTGGTTGTCATGCAGAGCCACGTGTGTAGCAGCAAAACTGACAACTATTGGCTCAGTTGCGCTTGGCTGGGACATGTCAGGAGTGCCAGTGGCAGAGTGGGTGTGCTGGGACAGGCTGTGGGACACATCCTCACCTGTAGTGCCAAAGAACCAAGGTGTCAGCCCTTGACAGACAGGTCTCTGGTGGGGGCAAAGCATGTGCCCAGAACCACGTTTCTCCCAACACCAACAAGGGCACATTAACATTAGTAACATCTGCCTGGAAGATCCTGCTAATCTTGTCTAATGCATACTAGACTCAAGCTCTGAACATCTCCTCCACCACTTGCCCAACCCCAAGAACATATTACATCTTCCTAAAAAAAGCAGGACTAGAAACTTGACAAACTGTTTCTAAGGGCTTAATAAGGTTGGTATAGGTCTTGCCACTTCTAAGAGAAGTGTATCCTTTTTTTCCATGCTCAGCAGCAACTAATAAGGCTTGATGTTGTGTTTCTGAAAACCGTGCAAACTAGGAGAGCAGACCCATCAAGGAAGAGGACAGGGCTAATGTGCAGATGGACACATCTCTCCATCTGCAGCATTAAAACCCCAGGAGTCCCTGCGAGACTCTGGTGGCTATCAGTATGGACAAGTATCAGATGTCACTGAATCATACTTGTATCTATTACTGAATGCTCAAAATTTTATAAGTTGCAAGGTATGTTACTGCATCTACTCAAGAACACCACCTTACATGGGATTCAGGTATGCTGCAGAGTCAGTCAGAACCTGAAAATTAATTTTTGGAAAAGGATGGTAGAATCCTCAGTGAAAGCTTCAATGTCACATTTATCAGGGTAGAGGGAAGGGCAGCTCACTCCTCTCCAACTACAGGACAGCAGGCAGCACCCCACATCTTTCCCTGTGAGCAACAGAGCTCTCCTTCCTCAACCGCATTATAAGGAAATACCAGAATTACAATTTACAGCCTCCAAATGACTCAAAACTACTGGTTTATTCCTTCTGTCTCAAAAACCTGGACACAGGCGCTGGGCAGGCCTTTCTTTCCATCCAAGAACAGCCTCAGTGCTGCTCCAGTAAACTCACTGGTCAGCATGTTGCTTGCAATCCTAGCTGCCCCACTTCCAGCCACTGCCCAAATGTGACAAACAGGCTATGCAGGGTGCTGCCAATCAACACAAGCATCACAACCATTTTGTGACTTTTTCCACCACTCTGTGCCATGCTTCAGAAAAATGCAGCTGTCGAGTTACCCTTTACACCTACGAAATGTAATCCTACCTTGATGGAGTCTCTGTCTGCATGTAGAGCAGCCCCCGTACGAAGGGAGGGGGGAGATATGGTGGCAGGGGATGGGCATGTGGGGGAAGAGAGAAAGAGAAAAGTACTAGTTAGTTTACATAAAATTATACATTTATCATACTCTGAAGAAAGAATCCTGATGTCTGTTAAATAATAAATTGCACAGATGTTAACTTTTCTGTACAGTTAATTATTAATGCTGTACGGCCAGATTTATAAAACTGGATTTCTAGCATTTGAACACAATTTCTGGCTACTGCTAGATAACAAACACTAAAGTAATTAACTAGGAACTCTTCTGTATATTCCTCCCTCCTCCCTCCCTTTTGCTTTCTTTAAACAGAGGAACTGAAAAAAAACAGAAGGGGAGCAAAGCCACACGCTCCTCTGGCAGCACCTACCTCTTTGGTGATCATTATCATGGTGCTTCTTCTCGTCTTTAATTGGGAGGTGGGACTGGCCCCCCAGTGCACTGGAGAGTGCCAGGAGCCCAGCACTGCTGCCAATGGGTGGGATGGCTGGAGGCTGCAAGCCCGAGGGGTGCGGAGTGAGCGGCACAGGGAGACCATGTCCATGTGACAAGTGCTGGGCCTGGAGTTGTTGCTGCTGTGAAAAACAAAACACAGATATTGAATTTGTTCAGGGAGCCGGGGATTGTCTGATTGACCACCTACATCAACCATGACTGATCAGATCAATCAATGCATCTGATAGATCCAAGATATCAGCGCTCACAATCATCCTGGGGCCTTAAAAATATCCAGATGTTTGGACACAACATATTTGGTAAAACTCAGACTGAACTGGAAAACAGCAACGACAAAATTTTAAAATTAAAAAAAAAAAAGAGGCAATGAATGTTACCGTTTCAGTGATTTATTTTTTTTTATACCAGAGGTATTATTATTTTCTCTTTTTAGCAGAAATGCACCATGTACACATCTAATCAAAACATATGTAACTGTAAAAGCAGTTATATGACGAAAAAAAAAGCTGAAAACTGAGAAAATTAGCGTTAAACAGTTCTCCCAGTGCTATTGCACAGCATGCAGTGAAAGTTAATTTGAAAGAGAAAACCTGAATTAACAATCCAGAAAAGGAAACTGGTTGCAGCCACCGTTTTAAGCCCTTTAAGTGTCCTCAGCGGTACTTGAGCAAATTACTAAAGAAAATCTAATGTAGCAAGGCTTGGGTCCTCCTGTAGGCTTGCTCAATAATGCTGAAATAATTGGGCACTCTGTGCACGTTTAGTGATGCTCGAATGAAAAGCTAGAGGCCTGCCCTTGTACTCTTCTCTAGCTGCTGACTCTGTGTTGTGACAGGTTTATTTGAGTGGGACTGTGATGCATGCACCAGTAACTGCACTGACAAGAGTTTAAAGTCATTTTTACCAGTACACTGGCAACACATAGAGAAAGCCCTTGAGAGGTTTGAATTGGAGTGCTTGACCTCAACCAGGGCTGCATCAAGCTCTGTGCTATACTAACCACTGTGGGGTAGATAGACTGTTGCTACTTGTTGGGAAGGCAGGGGGAAAAAAATCCCTGACAAATCAAACAACAAAAACACGTGAAAAAGTTTAGTTAAATATATCCCAAGAGAGATTTGTTCAGGTCTAAGGCTTACACACTAACCAACCATCCAACTAATTTCTGTTTTCTAATTTCAGATTACCCCTGAAATTTTCTTTTCATTTTCAAGCAGCTATTGCTCAGGGTAAGTCAAATCCCAAGTCCTCCAGGATTGTTCTCTCCCACCTGCATGTCTGTACACAGGACTATAGAAGAAATAAAAACTTAACTTGCTCTGCATAAAACCATTCCACTTTAATCTTCTAAGACTTGAGCCCTTTACTTCCATAAGGGTGAGCTGAAAGGAAAAGGCTGCAAGTCACAGCACACTAGGTAACCCTTGCAGCACACTGCACACATTAACACCCCACCCTGAAAGTACAGATCCTTCTCTTCTGCTTGGAAATAAACTTCAAGCAGTGGAATCAGACTGGCAGTGGCACGCACACATCATCTAACCCAGGGAAAAGAGGGTAATGATCTACAAGAACTCTATGGGGGAATAAAAATACAAAAGAGGGCAGGAGGTGGACACCAAAATCAAGATCAACCAACCAAAAACCCAGAAAGAACATTTTTCCAAGCAGAAGAAGAAGGAAAGGCTAAATCTTTTTCCTGCTTGTGAATTCATGTCATTCCAGCAGGTGTTCCTTCTAGTAGGACGTATGAAACCCATTTTGCTTGCTTGATGCTCTTATGGCAGGCAGTATGCTCCATTCTTCAGAGCATAAATTAATTAAACAAAGCAAGAGAAAACAGTGTATTGTTTAGCTTCAGGGTTTGAACAGGGCTGCCTTACAATAATCTGGCATGCCTGACTTGGGGAGGGAGGAGAAGAACGAGCAAAAGAAAAGGAATGAACAAAATAATCTCTGTTCTGCTACCTGGTTTTGAACAACCAATTTCCTATTTCTATTTGAGAATGTGCTATAAACCCCTGCATGAAGATCTTGGTCTGGATCTGCCAGTGGCTTAAAGTAAAGACTTTGAGAAGAGCCTGAGAATATCAACAGTGAACTTTCCCCTTGTTAACTACTACACTGTCAACCACAGAGGAGCACTCATTACCACTACTGTGCAGATCTGCCTACTGACCTGCCCAATTTGCATTATATGACCTCCTCTATTGATATAGGATGGTTTCCAAAGATCTGGAAGAAAATCACACTGTGAATGTATTACTCTTTTTTTACTGCTCTTTGTTGGCAATCTCTATACATAGCTCAGCAAGACAACAGCACAGACTGAAGCTGGGATGTACTGAATATTGTTAATGACTCTCAGATGTAATATGGTCTTTAAGAGTAGTAGCCTAGCAGCTTGAGATCACCTGGAACAGCTGGGCTGCCCCAGTCCCTCTTGGCCAAGAATCAATGTGTTTTCACTGCAATTCGAATTGCAGAGAGCTCTGAACATAACTGCAGAGAGTGAGGAATTAAAAAACCAAACACAAAGTCTTCCTGCCATAGAGAACTTTTCTGAAGAGACCAAGCTCTTCCATTAAAAATAATGGGAACCTGAAATCTGCTAAGAATGTGGCCTCAAAAGTGACAAAGTGTCATTCATTGATACAGCAGAATTTTGATGCCATTAAGTCACAATTGTAACAGCAGAAAAAAATGCTTTGGCATGAAAAGTAGATTGTTATGTAAATTTAAGCTAACACCCAAAATTCCAGCATAGCCCCACAAGCCTGTGCCACACAAGGATAATATTGTTGCATGCTGTTAGATGGGGTGGGAGTAATATTTCAACAATGGAAGGAGGCTTATGGACTAGGACTGCATTGGTATGGGAAAGACTGTGACCTCCTCCACTACAAGGAGCAATGCTGAACACCAAAAATGAGGCGCTGGTCCAAAACCAGAAAGGAAGCAAATTCAAATGAAACACTGAATAGGCTTTTTCTCTCAAAATATAGAAGCAGAGAAAGAAATAGAAGTATATAATGACATAATTAGCACTGTTTCCCAATAGGCTTGGTCATGAACGGAAAGACTAAGTGACATCTCTGACTGCCATTTCCAAACTTTTCAAAACTGTATTCAAATACCCACACTATGACAGCTTGATCTTGTTTTTCAATTGCTTATGGACATCACTGGTGAGCATCAGGTGGCCTACATGCAGCTATTTCTTTAAATGGAAAGTTATATAAAAATGGGCAATTCCCTAGCCCACTGGGCAATCACATTACTGCTACAAAGTGGTAAAAAAAGGGGACCTCCTCTGTCATCAAAATGCCAAAGTTATGGAGGAGTAAGACAACTGATAGTTACTCTCCACACAAAGAAATATTCCACTATGGAAGAAGTTTCACACTTGTTTCTACCTGTAGCATGAATTTAGATCATAAAATCTGACACAATTTAAAAACTTGCAAGGAAAGCCTGAAAACGAGCCAACTGAGTAACCACATAATTTTTTTAAGTTCTGTAATGCTTTCTCTTCTTCTTCTCCATCTTCTCTTTAATTTGTTATCTTTGGTCATGTTATTTATGAACTCTTAGCATGTGTAGCATGTGGTTAACTTCAGACAATCCCATCAACGTTGGCTACAGTATGTGTAAAGTCAAGCATACATATTCAGCATTAATGGATAAGAGGTGAAAACTGGGAAAGGCAGATGCTGTAAATTTTCCAGAATTATTTGAAAACAAAAACAAGAGCAGTTAGCTACCAAGAAATACACCATATGAAACTACAAAATAGATTGCAATATTTTTAAGGAGCATTCAACACACACAAAATATAGGAGCACAGGATAAACACAGCAATCAGAAAGAAGTCAAAAGAGAAGACTGCATTCTTTTTAGTAGTAAGTCTAAGAAGATGATAATTTAAATCAGCTGAGTAGTAAAAACTGAAGTAAAGCTTTCAAAACACATTAACACATGTCAAATAAAGACAACATCTGGCTGCTGCTAATGCTATTTTCTTTTCTATATGTTCTTCTAGGCCATCTAGAGTAAGGAAAAAAATAACTCCAAAGTCACATCTGCACAAATAGGTAAAAAGGATTTGCTGAAGGCTTTTATGTGGGTAACACTAATTTTTAGAACCGTCATTCTAAATGTTGATGTTTAGCTTAATTCTTTTCCCAACACATCTTAAGAGATCAACTTTTAAGTAAAATGTGATAACAAACCCACTAACAAATTAGCCTTGAATGCTCTCTTGTTATAGTCAGCACATTCAAAGCCTATTTTCCTGGAAGAGGTTCAAGTTTCTACTGGATACTTTCCAAGCAGCTCTCTGTTGCAGTAATCTACCACTTTTCCTCTTGCAGACCCTGAAAAGTCACAGCCATTACTCAAACAGCCTGAACATACTACTACCTCAAAAAAATCTGAATCAAATAGCTTCACTGTTTGTTTAAACGAGTTAAGTGATGTGGTTGGCTGCTCAGAGTGAATCATTAGTAAGATAGCATACAGACAAAACAGAACCGAAGAAGAAGAGGAAACAAAGACAAAAACAATGGCTCAAGAGTACACAATATCAATGTCACTGGTTTGAAAACCAGCAAAGGCGATTCTTTGGCACACATAGTTATGAGTGTATTTAAGATTATATGAATTTTTATCTATCATGTCTGTTTACGCCCTTGATGTGATCTGCACTGTTTGTACTTCCTTTGTACTGTTCTCTCTCTGCTGGCAGATATTTAAAAAAGAAAAAAAAATTCTGATGTTATGATACAAGACAGCAAAACAGCCTACAAAGAGAGTCATATAGAGTTCCTCCAGTGGAATGGTTCTGGAGAGTCATGGATTTATACCATATAATGGATTTGCATAAAGAAACAGCGCTACTGATGTAGAGTAGAACAAACTACTACCCTTACTCTTTTAAGGGAGAGTGAGAATTCTGAAAATTATTACAATGCCCAGAGCAAAAGGAAATATTCTGGTGGGAATCTTGCTATAGATCACCAAGATGAAGAGGTCGATGAAATATTCTATAAGCAGCTGGAAGAATTGTCACAATCACAATCAATGAGAGGGATGTCTGCTGGAAATACAACACAACAGAGAGGAAAAGGTCCAGGAGATTCCTGGAAGACAATTTCCTGACACAGTAGGGATGAGGGAGACAACAGGAGAAACTGGCTTCCCATGGTATGGAGGAGGACACTCTTTGCTGGGTTTAAACTGACTGGATGGTTGGTCCCACAGTGCTGGTGAACAGCCACACCAGCTGGCAGCCCAAGGCTCAGTTGAAGATAGCTCTGCTGAACATCTTTATTGACAGTCTGGACACGGGGATTGAGTGTCCCTCAGTCAATGTGACAGATGAGTGGCAGATGACACCACGTTGGGCAGGAAGGCTCTGCTGAGGGCTCTTGACTGGATCAATGAGCCAAGGCTAAGGTTCAACAACAGCCCCATGCAGTGCTGCAGGCTGGAGACAGAGTGTCTGGAGAGCTGACTGGTGGAAAAACACCTGGGAGTGCCAGCTGACAGCACCAGAACAGGAGCCAGCATGCTGGCCTGGATCAGTAACAGGACCAGGGATCACTGCCCTGCACTCCCACTGGTGAGGTCACACCTGGAGTGCTGTGTCCAGTTCTGGGGCCCTCAGTTCAGGAAAGACTTGGAGGTGCTGGAGTGTGCCCAGAGAAGGGCAATGGAGCAGGTGAAGGGTCTGGAGCACCAGTCCTGGAAGGAGTGGCTGAGGCGGCTGGGGCTGCTTGGACATGAGAAAAGGAGACATTATCACTGTCTGCAACAGCCTGAGAGGAGGCTCTAGTGCAGAGGGAGTCAGTCTCTTCTCCCAGGAAACTAGCCTTTGGATGAGAGGAAATGGCCTCAAGTTGTGCTAAGGTAGGTTTACATTGGATATTAATAAAAACCTCTTCACTGAAAATATGGTCATGCATTGGAACAAGCCTCCCAGGGAGGTGGTGGAACCACCATAGCTGGAAGCATTCACAAAAACTTCTGGATGTGGCACCTGGGAACACGGCTTAATTGTGAACACAGTGGTGCTGGTCTAACGGTTGGATTCAATGATCTTAGAAATATTTTCCAACATAAAAAAGTTCTCTGATTCTATGAAATATATTGGCAATTAGTGGAAAATAAATGCTCAGATTCAAGTGACCTACTAGAAATCTGGATGCGTCTGTTCACAAAGGGGAATTAACACACACCTTAAAAATCTAGGAATAAGAATGAAACATAATGAAAAAAGGAGAGATAATAAGGAGCAGACTAATAATAATAATAATAATAGTAATAATGCTTTTTTCTTTTAATAAAACACCAGGCTACTTGCTCTCTAAGATTCAGCAATTTCTCTCTTTGAGGATGCTGATTCCACAGAAGGAAAGCAAGCTCTACAGAGGAAATTATGGGGGGGGGGAAAAAAATCAATAGCTGTCACTAATCAGAAAAGGAGCATTTAGAGCTCCTACATAAATAACAAAGAAACCATCAGAATCATATCTCTACAAATTGCTTCAAAGATCTTTTAAGTGATCTAGGAACAAAAAGTCATCTCCCAAATCATATTGTGGGATGAAAGGCAATATATGCAGAGCACATTTCCGTTCTTAATCATATATATGGGAACATCTGTCAGGATACATGTTTCACCATTTGTCCTGCCTTTCACTCTTACAACTATTTTTTACTCAGTGAAACAGCATAGACAGAGGACAAAAAATTAATACAGCCTACTAACAAATAAAAGATTAATGCCAAAAATTGGACATAACCTTAAAAAGGTCCTCTGCAAAAGGCTAAGTTCACCTTCCCACAGAATATTAGAGTTCAGTAGTTTTTTGTGATTGCAGGACTTCACCTCAATTTCACACTAGAGGTGGAGGGAGGAAGAATTAAACTCTTCAGAATCACTATTATAATTTAGTAAAGGGCAAAAATTCCTGCATAAATCATGCAACTTAAAACTCTCTTTTTCCTTCTGCCCCATCAATTTCTATCTAGGGGAAAGAAAATCCACATCTGCTAGAGAAGGCAGAAAGCACAAATAGTAAGGTAAAGGTCTTGCCATGAGAAACCTCTGATTCAAAACCTTTTCACACAGACCACTGCAAAAAAATAACAATGGCAGCAAATAGGTGTTTTCTTCCACATATAAACAGATGGCAAAATTAACCTCTGGCTAAGTAGGTACACATCAGTTCAAGTACCTTATTTACCAAATGCTCCACTAATGTCCTATACATAGGCACTGGGAAGAGATTTTTTTTTTCTCCTCTGGAGTAACAGTAAAAAGACAACACTTCTGTTTTGGTCCTTTCCTCTAGAAATGAGAGAAATGTCTGTGCTTTTCCCAGCAAACTTCTAAATAATCATGTAGAGTCACCACAGTAGAAAGTTTCTGAAACCCTGGGATAGAAGTGAAAAATTTACCATGAGAGATGTACCACAAATCAAACAGTAAAAGCTAGAAATTAAGCAATGGCAATGGTCACAGAGAGATTCAAGTGGCTAAATCTATAAGCAATTCTATTACCAGAGCTTTTAAATGTGGCAACTATAACTCAATTCTAAGATTCCTCACAAGTTTTGGTTTTAGAGCCATGTAATACCAGCATAAAATAGATACTGTTATGCATCTGACAGATATATCTCTCTAATGCATCTTATCAAGTCAACCCATACCAAGTCAAATTTCTACACAGCAATTACTGAGAAGCAGAAGTTCCTTAACTCCCAAGTGCTAACAACCATGTTTCATTATGCTTACAGCACACAAGTACACACTGTGTTATGTTTCAGCAGGCTGTCTTTGCTTGAGATAAAAACCAAGGCTGCATAGACTGATCCATTCTTTCCAACCCATCCTGTGTCTTTAATATGGCCATTCCTGGTGCAGCTGTGGTCCTGTGCAGAGTACTGTAATGCCTGCTCTTCTCGGAGGTGAGCAGCCTCTTCCCACAAGTGCTAGGACACGTGGATACCATTACCCCTCTCCAAGCAGACTGGGAGATGTAGTGTTCTGTCTCTTTAAAGTAGTGCCCATTAGCCAGGTAACTGAAACTTGAATTATTTTGCTTTAGTGCAGTTTCCCAGTTACAGCAGCTTTGATAAAGGAAGGTCTCGACAAGGATCAAATCACCTGGATTTAAGCTGCAGCCCCAAGACTGTGGAAGAACCACTGTTCTTTTTGCCTTAGCCTCTTTAAAAGGTATAAAGAGGACAGCAGCACTCCCCTGTTCCACGAACACTCCCTGAGTTAGTTCATCAGTTTTGCAATGCATTTATATACCCATGGATACGACTGTGAAAAACACCAATCAATAAGCAACTAACTGTCCTGCTAATAAAGATCAAACATTTTGAAATGCCAGACAACCCAAGAATTTAAGACCTCCCAAATTCTTCATGGAGGGACTTAACATGCAGAAATACTCTACTTATGCAGTACTTTAGTGTCCATCCCAGTTAAGCACTGGAGCCCTCGTTCTGGTCCTACATTTAAGACTGAAGACATGAAAAGTACTATCCACCCATCCAAAGCAATGCAAACATTTTACTGATCCATTCTATAATACAGCCCTGGTCCTCATTCATTGCTGCAGGCCTACAAAGTGTGGTTGGGAAAATGTCTAGGTGGCAAATAAATGACCTTGTTTAGGGGGATCTTATAGTATGAAACCATGATACAAAAGCACCTGTCTTTAGGCCATACTCTACAAAAGGGTACCTATTTAAATAGACAGCACTGTCACTGAGCACATAAACATGGCTGATTTTACAATCAAGTAGTTTTGGAAGATCCCTGTCTTCACAATACTTTAAAACCAAATAGATTTTTTTTTTTTTTTTCCAGAGAACTGGTACAAGGTTATCACTGAAGGCAATATAAAGCATATAACAGACCAAGATGGAATACAGCACATCTGTATCTGGTCGGCAACAGCTTCCACTTACTGGAGTATAGACCCTTCTGGCAACAGTATTATCTGCTTTCTACAGTGTTTAAACTGAAATCATACAAATATAAGTCACAAATAAAATATTGCATACGTTCATGCTACAGAATATCACAAAAATTCTCCACAGGACTCTTCATACATGCACTGATTAATTTAAAAAGCAAAGAAGATACAGTGGTCCCAGAGCTTCGATACCAGGGTTTGTAAAACCTTGAGAAACATGGAGGCCAAAGTCAGCTCCTCTGTCTGATGAGATGCAGTGTGCAAGCTGCAACACTCATGTCATATGCATTTAAGTATAACGAGCAAGGCCTCTGGCACCAGCATATTGGCAGTGAGGTGCTGTAAGTGGTCAGCACTTCACAGTGCAATGCTACTGACTGCTCATACAGTAACAGACCAATATAAATTCAGATAGCTACCACAGCTTCTGAAAATACACAGAAGATAGTGAAAAAGCAGAAGAGAGTGGCAGCCACTCAAAGTCTAGCAACAGTATTTAAAACCCATCCTCGGAAATATGGAACCCAGAAATTATTTACATTTCAATTAATTCCCTCAAAGACCATTTTCAGTGTCTTTAAATGAAGGCACTAAATATGGAACAGATTTATTTAGATTAGGCCTCAACTTCAAGGTTCTCTCTGAGGCTGACACATGGGAATAAGGGAACAAGACAACAAATTCCTCAAAAACACCTCTTTGCAGCCAAAAGACAGGGTCTCTTTAACCTAGCCAGACTTCAGGTGAATAAGTCAAAACCAAAAGCACTCACCCAAAAGCCTTCTAGAAATTGATTTCAGGCACTAGGCAGGATCAAAATATTTGCAGGACCATATCATCATTCAATAAAAAATCAGCAAATAAGAGTAATTAAATGGATAGCAATGAATTTCAACATTAGGGTACACAAATAAACGTAACTCAAAGCACAGAGATACTAAGCCAACCTCTGCTGTCCCACTTTAACAACCTGTGCACAATACACAGCAGACCACCAACTTTTTTTTTTTCAGAATCCAAGCTTCAACCACTGCTTAACACACCTTGAATGAGCAACACAGACAGGCTAGAGGAACAGGTGACTGCTGTCCCAATGCTACAGCACACTTGCTCTAACTGGCCCCCCCATCCACCATTTCTGGATGAACATGCTTGGGCAGGAACAGCTTTTCCATACAAACTGGTTCAAGCAGAAAGCCCTCACTCCTCCTCACAGCACCCACCCACACATGAGCCAGAGACAAGCTGCCATCTGAGAGGAGCAGGAGATGCCTCTGCATGTTAAACACCATTTGACATCTGCAGCCCTGGACAAGGCACCACAGCAAGGATGGCAGGCACTGAGACCAGCCCTTCATTTCAAGTTGTGCACACTTATCTGCCCCACACTGCTTTCAAAGGCTTCCATGCCTGTTTCCTAAACAGCTGTTGTTCTCCACAGCTGTAAGACAATCGCTCTCTTGAAAGCAAACAAAAATTATGGACCTTCTGAGACAGGTCAAACAAGCACCTTGGCTTCAATCATAGGGTAGAAATTGTGACAAACAGTGCATTTAAGAGGAAACATTTTAACATAGTAATTATGTGTGACAAGACAGAAGGAGTCCTTTCTTCCAGTAACTGCCATTTGCTTATTTTCAAGAAGATAATAAAAGTGGCATAATAAAACAAAATGTTTAAAAATTAAACCAAAGCCATTCTTTTTTCACTCAGATGCATAGAATGGTAAAGAAAAAGAATTATTTCAATCATTTCCTTAGTAATACACGTAATATTTAAATAGATTTAATAGTGCTGCTCCAAACCAATGAATTATGAGTTTAAAACCTATTAAAATGTAATGTTTTTTTCCTGAGCTGAGGGGAGAGAGATTTAAATTCACTGAATTTTAATATTTCAGCTTGAGCTGCAGGAGGTAGAGAAAGTCCAAATGAACTATTCCATCAGCACCATTCAAGCATGAACATTTTAATCAGTTTTACTTCCTTGGAGTTCTCCAACACAGTTTACGCTGTCATTCTGAAAGCACTTAACACAGAGGGTGTGAAAAACCACCAAGGCTTGTTATTGCCTTCACAATTGATGGCAAATAATTTTGCAGACTTTCTATCATTAAAATGTCACTGCTAAAAATTGAGGTTCAGCATTTCTTGTGCTAAACTGCATTTTCTTTGAACACCATCACATACCTGCTCTTAAGTTTTTGGTACATTTATCTCTCTCCATGTGATAAGCAGGTACACAAGCCTTCATTTCTGCCTTACTACCCAAATGCAGTTGAAAAACTATTTTAAACAGATAAAATTCCTTAAAAGTTCCAAGTTAATTCCCTGGCTCCCTTATTAAAATGTAACCACATTCACACAGCATGTTCCAATTGTATAGTATAATGGATTAAAGAAAACAACCCCAACATTTTAAGAAAGATAGACAATTTATTAATACAGGAAATGAAAACATCATTCCTAATTAGATCATACTACTGATTTAAGGCTACTGTTTGTGTGCCTTTCCAGCAGTGCTATCTTGCAGATTCTCATGTAAAAACACGGCAGCACGACACATGACAAGATCAGCTGCATCTATCACACTGCTCATCCTGGAACACCCAGCCTGGAAAGCAGCTCTGGATGTGCACTACAGACTGCCCTGAGCAAGAATGCTGCACCACACTGCCCATGGCAAACACCAGAGGCAGACTCTGGATGCCTGCAGATTTACAGTCCTCCTGCAGCATGCTTATGATGTACCCAGTTTTGGTTTAGTCTTTCTCACAGCATCTCTCCGGAAGATGATAGATGATATTTAACTTGTTTGAGCCCATCAACAGTTTTAAACTGAACATGACCTGTGAAAGAAGTCATTATAACTCTGTTTCATTCCATTAAACATAACTAGTTTATTGTCAGGAGAACAGGCAGTCTCTCTGGGTTCCAGGCTCACTTCAGTATTTTGCATTTAAACTGCACGGATCAGTGATTTGGTTCATTTACCAATGAAGATAGAATAATATTGCAAAGTTAAAAGGTGCTTCATCAGATTCCATTAAATCAGAGCACATTCATACAAAAATATATACATGTGAAACACAAAGAGAGATATGATCTGTGCACCTTCAATTCTTTTCCTTGTGCCACACTCCATTCTGGTAGCATGCACTTCTAACTCAGAAGCCAGAGTTGCTCTGTTTGAAGCTAGGGAGTTTAGCATGAGGTGAACCAAACAGGATACCCACAAAACAAAGAGAGACTTAAGCTTTGTTCCCAAAACTCAATTACTGCTTCTGTTTTTGCCTGATACACAGTTCAATGGATTAAACATACATTGGAAGTTTTTAAATACCACAGGGTTAAAAGAACACAAACCCTGCCAGACTTATTAAACAGAAAAATAGCATAAGACAACGTAATCAGATACATTAAAAAGCCATTATTTCCAGTTATGTTATATGCTTTATTTTTATTGATATTCATTTTATAAAGTATCATAAGCCTTTTCTAGCCCCACACTACATTTTCAGAATTTAAATCTCTCTAAGTGTGGATGTAACACTTGTGGAATTTTTGCAACATGACCTTAAGCTTATTAGACAACTTGCATTCCCTCTTTATTCCATTTTTAAAAATTTAAAACTCTAAAAGACTGCCTGTGACCACTTTAAAGGTAACGAGTACTAAATTTCATTTTTTAACATATTGCTCCTGTTTTTCTAAAATTAAAGAGGAACATGCAGTATTTTCTAAGTCAGCATAAATCAGCTGAGTGAAAAAAGGCTCCCTTTGTAAAAGGAAAGCAAGGTAAAAATCAGGCTTGTGAAGGAGGCAAGGGCTGGCCAATTGTAATGCACAAACCTGAAGTCTGATAGTTTACAGAAGAAGTTTGAGACAATAGAATTTCAGCTGACACAAAAAGACAAACTCAGACAGGAAGGGAAAAGAAAATTTACTTCTGTCTGATGGGAGGAAGACCAACAGAATTACTGCCAGGCTCCCAGACAAGTTTCTCATCGGTTTATTTTTACTCTGTGTGGTTTAGTGGTTCATGAAAGCAAGATAAATTTAAATAACTAGTGTGATGGCCAGTATCTGTAACATCACACACTGTACACTTGCTCCCTTTACAAGAACCCGGATTCCTTTCCGCAGTCGTTCTAACGCAAACACAAAGGTGAATGGCAAAAACGTGCACAGGTGGACTGTGATGTATATATATGCATGTGCACATGCACACAAAGCCACAGACACTCGTACACACACGCTACAGATGCACAGCCAGCACACGCAAAAAAGCGCTAACAAAGAAGCCAACCTTCAGCTACTTATTTTATGCAAAGAATGTTAATAAAAGGCAATATATCTGGTTAGGTAATGAAAACTAATTGGGAAATCATTCATTTCCCACTCTCCCCGCTGGAGCGTAAAAGACGTACAACGAATGTTATTTCATGATTCTACACGATGCGCTCTGATTCACCCCCTTCTTTCTAACGGGCACTTCAGAGGAAATAAGGGCTACTCTTCTCCATTTATAATTTCTAATTGACTACCAGTGCTTTCTTGTGGTCAGAGGTATACAAAACAGAGTTAGAAACAGCCTATTAAAAACAAGCTACAATCAGACTGCTGCTCTAAACTACTGTCAGCAATGATCAGAAAGTCCTGATTTCCTTGTTAAAACACAGAGGCATAATTGAGGCAATATCTTCACTTCAGATTGATTATTCGGCGACCCTTATCCACATCTTCATTCAGCAATTTGAATTTTAATGAAAGTAAAATGGAATAATTAGCATTTCAAAGTGTGTTTGATACACTGAATAAAAAAAGAAAAATACTTTTATGTATAATCTATACACAAAAGAAAAAGCATTTGGGAGGACGCAGAAGATACGAAGTATAGTTGTAGTGTCTTCATTAGAATAACTAAAACAACTGCTTGCTTCAGCTGCATAATTATACATGAGAATTATGTGTTATTAAGCTATGACTTCTCACCTTTATTTTATGTAGTGTGAACAGCCAGGGCTTTCATTGTTATATCTGGCTTCTCCAGTTATAAAATATAAACACTGTGGCTGCCCACACCTATAAAATCTCTGTACTGGGCTAACACCACTGTCAGTAAAGGTATTACAAGAGGGGCTCCACGCACCTGTATTTATGGATGACTAAGAGCAGGACACCTATAAGCACAGAGGGGGTGAGTTTTCCTGCTGTCAATTTTGGCTGTGTGTTTGGGTGTTTTGGTTTCAGTGGGCGTGTTTTGGTTGGTTGGTTCAGTGAGTAAGTTTTGGGTTTTTGGTTGGTTTTATTTGTTTTGTTTTTTTTTTTTTTTTTTTTTAAGTAACAGCTATTTTTTATGTAAAAATAAAAAGTGTTGTTAATATTCAGTCTCAAACCAACACGCAGAAAAATATGTGGGCAGCAGGGATGGGAAAAAAAGTCTATCGTATCAAGGGTACCTGTTACCATGGCTGCAGAAGCAGACTGGCAGGTGGTATACAAAGGAAACAATGTTACTTAAATAGAACAACAAAAACCACAACAACAAAAAAAAAAAAATAAAAGAAAAAACAAATACTGAGCCTGCTTGGGGAATAGATACAACACAGACATTAATTACCCCATTAGTCTTCTTGGCACAGTGCAAGCAAAAGTCTTCAGGTAGTAACCAGCTTTTATGAAGATCAAGCTACTGAACTTCACCACTGCCCACAACTTTTGCCCACCTGATGGAAATGAGTTCATGCAAGAGAGAAAGAAAAAGAAAAGGTGTTTACAAACACTATCAGAGCTAAAATGGAAAGACCACATACCCCAATGATTGCGTTCAGTTCTGCCATGGTCACTTGTTTGGCACGCTCCACAGCCTGCACCACTTGTTGCTGGTGCTATAAATGAAGATCAGAAACAGAATAAAATTATTTGTTTTCTAAATTATAAAGCACAGATTCTTACTTTTACTGTTTTTATTTGCTGTTCTAAGACATGCAGGATCTGAAGTAACTGTTCTCTAATAGACAGTCACATTGCGTGTTAATAAGCAAAAATATAAAGGCAAGGGGAGCAATTTTTATTTTTATGCCATTACATGTTGGGAATTACACCTTTGCTTCCCAAAGAGATCTTTCACAACCTGGCTAAATGGGAAACTGCCTTCCTTTTGTTCATCAGCACAGTGTGCTTTTGAATTTAAATGCAGTCTTCAAACGTAAACCTCTTTCCTTACAGCCATGGAAACTTTATGAATAAACCCCACCCAGTATTCTGAAAAGAAAGGTATATATTTTCAACAAGCACATGGCAACCACATCACTGAAGAATATACAGATTCTCCTCCCAGATACATTTCAAAGCAGATCAACCTTAAGAAAAAAATTTCAAACGACATTCATAAATCTGTCAAATATGTGAAAGAGAACTAATTATTTCAATCCCCAACATGTAAATTTTAATAGCTTTAAAAAGTCCATCAAAAACACATGGTCTAATTAACAACACAGTTTACAAGCTCCAGTGGTTGTATCAGTTTCAGTGATACTGTATTCCCACAGTAAATTCAAAACTGCTGTATGTTGAAAGCTGACTGGTATTTATTTGAAAACATCAGCTACAAACAAAATAAGGTTCTCATCTTGCAACCAGATCCATGCCTGTTCAGACCTCCACCAGTGGCAAATTAATCTTCACAGGCAGCCTCACAGAACCAGGATGACAGAACAAATAGGTGCAGGGAGGGGTCATGGAGAGCAAGTAGGTTGTGTGATCTGCACTGAGAGCGAGATATCGTTGATTTATAGCCACAGGCTGAATAGAAATAGGAGGGAGGTCCTGACTATCTGGAGAAGCACAAAAACTGAAACAAGTTTTGCATCAAAACCAGCATCCAGATGTTTTTTGGCACAAAGTTTAAGGGAAAGGTTGAGAAGGTCCCTTTGAAGATTCAAGTTTGCCCTCCCATGGCTGTGTATATGGGGCAGAATGGAGCCCAGGTACACACCATCTTGTACAGCAACTCCTCCTGTGCATCCTTAGCAGAAGCAAGAAGTTGCATAAAATAAAATGAGAACCCAAATCCTCCACACAGGAGTTAGATGAAGAGCATTAGGACTCCCCAGGGAGCACCTAAGCCCCACTGTGGGAGGGGATTAAAAGGAGGGGCGTAAAAAAGGATGCTGATACTTCAGTGGCTTGGCAGGCTCTGATGTCACAATTCTCAGCACCACACACAAACAAAAATGGCATTTTCACTTACAAGCCCTCTTGCATAGAAGTTCTCAGGGCAAGGAAAAACAAAGCTAAAAATCCACCCATAACTGTATGTCCTGTTTTTGGCCTGTACAGAGTTAATTTTTATGCACCAGCCATGAGGTTTGGGTGTGTCTGGGCTGTTCTGTACCACCCCACCTCATTGCTTCCAGGCAAAAACGAGGAACTACTGGACTTCAAGAAAAAATGGCTTTTGGTCCAGGAAAGCATGTCAGCTGGAGGATCTGCCTTTAATTGGTTTTTGGTTCTGGGCTTTGGGCTTGGGGAACACTTTTGCTTGTACATCATCTTCTGTCTCTCTGTACATTTTTGTTATTAGCATTGTTGCTGTTACTGTCTGTTTTCTTGTCTCATTGCTGTTTCCAGTAATTTGTTCTTATCTCAACCTATAATCTCTGACTTTTTTCTCCCATGAGGGAAGCTGGTGGGGGAAGTGGCTGCATGGTTTTCCTTTTAGTGGGAGTGCCATTCCTAAGCAGTGATATTAAGAAATTCTGATCCCAACTAAGAAAAACAGGTAAATGAAAGTAATGAAGGTAATGATTTAGAAACACTCCTGGAAGGAAGAAAATGTTTCTATATTTCTCTTTTTTTAAAGCAAAGAATTACATGAAGGAAATGACTGGAGACCACCTAGAATACTGCTACTTTGTAGCTGGAAACAGAATCACAGAAGTTCCATTCAGAGTTTTGTAAAACTACAGTGCAAATATAAACCAAATTGCTACTTATAAGAAGACAATGTAACGACTAAAAAGCAGGTTGAACACCAGCAAATATGTTCTTGGTATTCAAGAAAAAAAAAAAAAATTGAAAATTGAAAATCTAGTGTATCCCTCACACAGATACCAGAAGAAGAGGAAATCATGATAATCAAGCACCAAGTTCCTGATAATGATTATGATAAACAGCTGATTTATTATCAGCTCCAGGTTATTGTTTTTTAAGGATACATACAGCTTTCATCAATTACATAGCTGAAGGCCTGGTGACCCACGATTCTATTTACAACAGGGTCATTATAAAAATTACACCACTATTTTCTGGTAGAAGTTATTCACACCATGGAATTTTTCATTAAGTCATAACAAAAAAACCCAAAAGAACCAAGCAGAGTTTTTAAAATATTTACTTTTTCAAACAAAAGCATTTACTGAGAAGTTTATAGTCCTCTTTCTTACCATTTCACAGGCAATGCTTTTTGCACTGAGGTAAAGAAAGTTCTTGTATATATGACTTTACTATTCCAACATGAATTTACTTAAATCCTGTTCCCAGGAAAAGAAAAAACTTCTAAGGCATCAACAAAAGCTAGCCTAAACCTATCAAAATTATTGTAGAAATTACTTCGATTTGCATCCAGGATTTGCAAAATAAGTCAGCTCCACAAGAGCTGGAGTGTTTTCTGTTCCCTTACAGCAAACACATAAAGAACAGCTCTCAGAAAAATTTGGGGGAAATGGTGTTTCATTTTTAGCTCAGAGAAAGAGAAGGTGAAGGGATGGACTACCAAAACCTCACTTTCAGATTTCTGCCAGAGCAGCCACACAATCTGTCTTTCATTGATTCTAATAGGTTTGGGATCAAGGCCTCACAGAGAGGAGAAAACCCAAGGGCCCAGTTACATTGAACCTAAATTAGGTACAGTAGAGACAATTAAAACTCTCCCATTGCTAGCTGCTTTAACATTGATTTAATCTTCAGTGGCTTTGTATGCAAAAGACTCAAAATAGATGGTATGTAATTAGCCTTTCCATCACTTCCAGCTCATTGCAGCAACTGAGGAGCACCTCCTCAGCTCCCAAAAACACCCATGGGGGGCATGCCTTGAGTGACCCTGGCACTACTTCAAGCTACAGACAAAAAACACTCACTTGAATGAAAAAAGGCACAGGAAAGCCCATGCAGGGTTGGAAGAGCTGTCTGCTCACAGCATTTCTGAAACTGGGGTGGGCTGGGGGCTCCATGTTACCAGCCATGGCTCTAGGAACAGGTGGGGATCTCTACACAGAGAGAAGGAGCCCATCTGGTTCCAGGGACCCACCGCAACCCAAAACCAGGGTGTAGGGCAGGGAGCCCAGGGGCTGAGCAGGATGGCAGCTGGCTGGGCCAGCCTGAAATGGTACCCAAGGATGGATGGTTCCAATACCTGCCATGTGCCTGAGCACCCTCCTGGGCCAGCACACCAGTAACAAGCAGTATACATCCACCAAGTGATCATGCATTGATTTACAGCCAAGCCAAGTGAAAACAGCAACAGTAAAAAAGGATTACTTTTTCTCCAACCAAATACAGACACAGGGTTGCAACTTTCACACACATTTAATGGTAACCTTCTTCTGTGCACACAAGCAAACCACGGATCTGGGGCTTTCTCAGTTGTAGGAAAACAGTATTTTGCATTGCATTTAACATGCCAGAGCAATGAGCTCAATACCCTGCCCAACCTGTCATGCAGACTAGTACTGTTTCTCCTTTCTAACTTCTCCTCTTGTTTCTCCTCCCCTTTTTGCGTTTGGTAATGAGTGGTGTGTCTGTACTTGCCTAGTTTTGGAAAATCATTTCTTTTAAGTCTCACAGCGGGTAGCAACGGCTAGAGAGACCACAGGAAGAACCTAGGCTTTTCCACCACCACATTGTCTCACCACACAGTTGTCACCTAGCCCTGGCTTATGTACAGGCACTGCAACATGATGGAAAATTCCCGGGCTTTTTATACCATGCCAGAGCTCTCCACAACTCCCAATGACAGGGGAGCGGTGCTGACAGCAAGTGAGCAGCCAAAATTCCCCCAGGCATGGACACAATTATACTAGTGTTAAAGACTCCTGATTACAGCCTGTCTTCAGGATTGCCACCAATATCCAAAGCAAAACTCACAGAAAAAAATGCTTTCAAGAAGCAAGCAGCCTCTGCAATTCCTTACTTGTATTATTTTGTTGTTTTATGTTTAGAGGAAGTACAGGTCTTGGTTAAGAACTGAAGCACTGCCCTCTTGAAGCCCTATCTAGAGACAGCATAATGAAACAAGACCATGCCAAAAATGCTAGTGAGAATTGGAAAGCAAATACACATTTGTGGAGTACAGCACATACTGTAAAAGCTAGGAGGGACAAGCTGGGTCACTGCATCCAGGCACCACAACTCAGACAAGATATAAAAACTACTTCAGAAAAATGTAAGAGCATTATTAGCAATATATGCATAAATTGCTAATGAGATGCATTCCTTGGCAGAAGGATTACAGATCTCTCAGAGTTTCCTTGTATTTTCTGTTGAGCTTTAGTCTGGGGCAAGTCTAAGATGGAGGCAAATAATTCTGTCTTCTCAACCTCCCATCTCAGACCAAAAGCTATTTCCTCTTGATCAGTATGTAAGAACTCCTCCTCTGCTTCTACATAATGGATCTCACACTCCTCATTCAAATTTACTGGACTTTAGAAGCACCTCTAGGGAAAGCATGTACAAAGAAGAGCAAGCATATTATGGCCCACATCAATCTCTTAGAAGGAAAACCATCAACTGATATAAAAATATTTGAAAAGAGAAGACTCCAAGCAGAATTTCTTTTGATGTTTGTTTACATGTATGCATGCCAGTGCTTGGCATTTCATTATACTAGTAAGTGTATCTGACCACCTTAATGTGCACAGGGAATTGCAGATGCCTGTTAAAAAACAATCCATCCAGCTCATTATTAGCTAGTTCACTGGCAGTTGGAACAGAAGGTGAACCTTCCAAAAAAGTTTATTACAGCCTCCTTCAGCCTTACAGAATGCTTATTTTGAGGCATGCAAGTTGACAGGGATCAATCCTTACTCCTCGAACAGGTTTTACAAGTAGTGCTGAGCTCCAAGCAGCCACAAGTAGAGCATTTGCTGTATATCAGGCAGCTTGCATGTGCTTCATGTATATAAACACAGACAGTCCTTATTCAAAAGAAGGTAACTGTGATATATATCTCCAGACACACTGAAGAAAGGCCACTATCCAACTCCTGAGGTCATTCAGCACTTTGCTCACAATGACAGCCAAAGGTTGCAACCAGCCAGTCATACCACCTTGAGCAGACAGAACCAGCCCCAGCTGGAAAGCCACAGGGTTGTGAAAGTGTCATACTCTGCTGGAGCTGGTAAACCCAGATGAGAAGTGTCAATTAGCAGAGGTACTGTCTATGGCTATAGACACAAAATTAATTGCACTGCACTGGCTAGGTCATTCAAGCATGGGAACATTGAACTATCTACCAGCTGCAGCAGATCAAAACTAAATTAACTGAATGACCACAACCCCCACTCTTGCAGGCACCCCTTTCATCTTATGCAATAGAAACTACTTTGAGCACTGGTATCTCACAATATCACATAGAGGTGGAAAATTACTGTTGAAATAAAGGGAGCCCAAATCCACAACAGAAATTAAACACAATTGGCCCTGAGGTCCATCTCACATTTTTGACCACAGAATCACTCCTTCCTACAAAAATGGGAAGCTTGTATTTCTTGGTGCTGTTTTTGACAATCTGCCTAAACTGGAATAAATGTAAAAGCAAGGTATCAGTTGACTGTGTGTGTAGGCAGGTTAGAAATTTTGTTTTAAATATATGCTTAGATGATGTACAGCACAATAAAACTGACTGAGGCCTGGAGAATTTACTGAATACTTTACTGGGCTGCCCCCAGGAACAAGGAAGACAGTAGTACACAGTAGGGTGATATATTATGAATGCATCCTTTTCACAAGATCTCTAGTGATTTTGCCCACAATTTCTTACTTCTAAGTGAGTTATCACAAGCCATTGATTCCTTACAAAGTTAACAAGCAATAAGACAAGTTAACCTGGTGCTATTATGAGGCAATAATGTTGCCATCAGTGCATGCAACCACTGTATTTTGTTCATTTTTCCCTCAGGCACAATATAAAGAAGGCTGATCACATTTTTCAGCCACTATTCCACAATTAGACTGTATGTAAAATGCATAAACAGCAAAAGCATGCTGCAATTCAATTCTCTATTAATCTGGATGATGAAATAAAGAGACATCCATTAAGACATTAGCTTTTTAAAGACATAAATTAGAAAGAAACCAAGACTATCATCATACTCAAATCTGAAGCTCAGCTCTCTTTTGACACATCAGTGTATGCCAATATAGACATTTAAATATGTATGCTTGATAGAAGAGGTCAAACAATCATCAAGATTTTCGTAAACCCATTACAAAAACAAATCACTGCCAGTTGCACTGTCAAGGCACATGAAAAGCTTTTTTATGTTTCCCCTCTCAATCCTTCCCTGCTGTCTATGGTATGCTATTCTCTGCACAGCAAATAAAACCATGTAACTACACCTATAGAGACTCTGAAGCAGTCAAAGTATAAAACAGCTGCTTGTTTTAGATCTGTGTAGGACTTTAATTCTGGTCCTCCAGCAATGGAGCAAGAACATTACACAATATTGAGTTTCCACAAATCCACCTTAATAAGCAGAGAGTACAGTGGCATTCACAAACACTGTCAGGTTCTAGGTGTGATGGCATTATTCCTGTTGCAAACACACACAGATACACACACAAAGCTCATCACCTGAGCAGCAATATGGAGCACACAGCCTCTCATTTGCAGACAGCTGAGCAGCTCTCTTGAAAGGCACTGGCATTTCATGTAACACCCGAAAAGCCAGGACACAGTCACACCATGCTCTCAGGCATGACATTTTACAGATGCAACACACAAAAATACACCTTCCAGTTTTGTCTTTGCAGCTGCATATTGCACTGAAAGGAAACCATGTGCTTAATTGATGCACACTAACCTGCACCAACTGATCCCAGGCTCCAGCCCCTTTCCTTCAGAGGGGTGGGCAAGGGGAGCCATTATGCACCCAAGGCATCCCTTAATGAACACACTTCCTATTTGCTTCAAACACGCCAGTTGTCCAGAAGCTTCCTCGTAAGCTCCCCATCAACTCTCCCAAATCCCAGTGCCTCTTAAATTATCTACAATGCATTCACAACAATACTAGCAAATCATAATTTGGAGAAAATTAATGGTTAGAGAAATTAGCTCACAGTGAGTTTCAATTTTCTGTTTATATTCCCCAAATACACAAAAACATAAAAGGATTTAAGGTAGTAAGTAATCAGGTTTTCAGAGAGAGAAAAAAGCCAACATAAAAGCTGTGTTTCTATGCCTGCTGTGTTGAACATCATTATTCATGTACCAAAGCAGAAGTTTCTGCCGAACTTTAATGTTCATTGCCAAAGATGTAGCACAAATTATGCCTTTCTAGCACTTTTGCAAGCTGTCTTTGATTTCAGACCCACAAAACCATAATTGCAAGAAAAGCTATATTGTACGTTAAAGAAAAATATTTAAACTAAAATTCTGCTTTGACATTACAACACATTCCATTTCATAAATATATTTAAATTACATTACAATAGGCTTGAAGAAGATAATGACGTTACAGTGATAACAGCACAATGAAAGTCATCTACAAGTGCCAAGAGATTCATAAGGAAACAGTCTCAACACAAAGTCCCACTTCCGTGATAGAGACAATGACAGTCGTTTATATCAGAATACAAAAAGGTACAAATGACTACCTACCTCTTGGGACAGGAAGGGAATGACTTGTGCACATATAGCATTCAGCCTCTTGACAATTTCTGCCTGCAAGTCACAAGAAAAAAAAGAAGTTCAATTACATAATTGCGACTGTCCCCCATTAACCCTAAAGAGACATTTGTTTGGTTTTTTTTTTTCAACTCTGGCCATCCTCTGGCCCAGAGATGTTCTCACATAACAAAATTATTTGCACATGGATTCAAATGTACTTAGGAAGCTAGTAATTTCTGGATAAAATGTTTTCCTTTAAAAAACACTATTTAGAACTGATACAAAGAGTAGCTAATTTTGATTCCACAGTCACAGGAATTTAAAGAACAGAATCTTCAGGAGATGTAACAAAAAAAGATAAACAAAATTCTGTGTATCAAACTGAACTCTCTCCTACAAGGCAAAAGGAAGGATCTCTTCAAATAATAGCAATGCCATTGTAAGCAAAGGAAACAACTACACCATTACTTGTAACAGTGCATATCATCAGAACATTAGCATTGAAATATATATTATATATATTATACAATCTTACTGATAATCCTTCTACCATATATTTCAGAAAGGAATACTGCAGTCTTGTAACACCTTCTGCTGTTATCTATTCTCCTGGTTAGTAGTAGCTACTTTCATGTGGTACCTGTAAACATAGACTAGTAATACCCCATGTTTTATTTTCATACCAGAGATCAATTCTTATTCTCTATATTTAATCTGAAAATATCAATAGAAACAGAGGAGATCTGTTTAGATAACACAAGAATTACAGCTCCAGAAGCAGAATATTCAAAGCCACACAGACTTTCTTATCATAAATCATAATTTTCTTACAATAAATTCTAACCAGGAGCAGTTCCTCATTTTACAATTGGACAGAATGCTTTTCCTCTTGCAAAGCCTCAAATCATGTGACGAAGACATACTAACATGCAATTTAGCATTCCCTCTTCTAAAAGCAAACCTTCCAGCCTTTTAGCTACACTGTCTTTTAAACAGTAAACACTTGGAAAAGAATCTATAGATTGGAAAAGCTCACAAGGAGCAGTAAAAAGTCAGATGTTCATACAAAATAAATGTGGGTTCAAGGAATATTACAGTTAGAGAGCTATGTAACCAGCAGATATGGTTTGCAAGAGGTAAGAGCACATGTGAAACTAACTCTGCCCCCTTGTGCATACTGTGTGATACAGACGAGTTAATACATGCTATTTTGGAATACTTCTTCCTTTCTCTGAAATCCATCTAGATTTCCTTATGCTATTTATACAGCAATTTCTGGGTTAAACTACCCACGTATCTCCCCACTGGTCTTCACTGTTCGTGCAAGTCCTCGTCTTGTTAAATTTCTGCATTTTCATAATTTTTTTGTATTTGTCTACTACATCTTTTCTTTCAGCTTACAGGACACTTTATAGCATGTTCTGTTCAAACAAAAATCTAAATTATCCACAAATTTAAAATGCACTTATAATATCAGATATCCCACAAGGCAAAACTTAAATATTCCTTTAAACAGACAGAACTCACTACAGTAGTTGACAAGGAATTTTATTAACTGCTTGTTACACTGAGGAGCACAGGGAGCGACAAGCTGTGTGCACCTAAGCTTCAGCCAGAAAGGCTGCACAATCCAATACAGCATTATTTGATTAAGGAAATGTAGACTGTAATACAAGGCACAGCTGTAAAGTACCTGTTCTTAGTGGTTCAAGCACCATTAATCTAGTCAGTTCCAAATTTTGGGTTCCAGCCACACTGCTATTTTTTTTTTTGCAGAAATCTCCCAAGTGCCCTAAAGCCAGAGAGAAAACTACACACTCTATTTTCCACATGAGCAGAAAATTCCCAAGTGCCCCTGTCTTGGAGTAAGCTGAAGCCACCCTGACCTGCTGTTTAAAACACATATGTGCCTTCATAGAAAAACAGGCAGATCATGCTTTCTTCTGCTGCAAAACAACTCCTCCCCATCTTTAAAATGCCTGTCACAACCTTCCCTTGCAAAGCTCCATGGGGGTGGCCTTTGAAAAACCACTCTTCTACCTCAGCTACATTAGCTGGATGCCTTTACTGCACTGCTGAGGAGCTAAGAGCAAAACCAGCTCCAGTGCCATGCAGGAGCTCAGCCTCTTATTTTAAAAAGTCTGCAGATTCATAGACTTTAAGGCCAGAAGGGACTGTTACAATTGTCTTATCTGACCTCCTGGGTAACACAAGCTGTAAAACTTCACTGGCTCCCCCATCAAACCTGGAAATTACCGTTCAGCTAGAAAATAGCTTAGTCAACAAAAATAATTGTATTCACTTTAAGACATTTCTTCTCAATTAAGGTACTCAACCATAGATATTTCAAGTTGTTTCAGTTATGATGCTTTTCTTTTTATCACTTCTCATCCCCCTCCCCACCAGAAGTATGTCTCTCTTCTACCACTCTTCTGGCCAAAATGTGGCTGAAATGTATTTGTATATTTGCTCAGTATTTATACAAAAATTCACCCCTGGCAGATTCTGAACCTGGGAAATGTTCAGCTAAAACCAGTTTTCTAAAAAGCTGTAAGTAACTGAAAACAGGTGGCTGAATATAAACAGTTACACAACTGTAATAAATCTCTTGATATCAATCCCACTGAAGTGCAGAACGAGTCCTTTCATGCTGTATGCAGGGGAGTGAGCTGATGGAGACAGCATCCAGCTCAGCCTATGGAGAAGAAAAAAAGCTAAAACAGCTTCAAGCGATGTTGAAACATTCCTCAGCAGCATTTCTCTGCTAGGTCGGTCACAACAAAGCCAAAAAGCCCACGCTATGCCAAAGTGTTTGCATTTTTTTCCTTATTAAAACAGTCATCACCTTCCCTAACTAAGAGCATCCCCACTTGCATGACTGTGCACACAGTTACCTTTTATCATCCTCCAAACTCTGGCAGCAAGGAAACAGCCCAGCTGAGCAGCAGCAGACTGCAGAGACACAGCATGACTGAGGCACGGACTGCCTATCTTTGGAGACCACATGCAGTCTGAAGGCATGAAGGAAAACACTCTGTACATGCACAAATGATAGCAAGGTACGCGTTCTGTACCAGGAAGAGTCTCACTCAGACATTTTCACACGGTAAATATGAAGTACACTCCGTCTCAATACTGCAACTGTTTCGACAATTAACTGCAGGAGATAATGCCACAGCAGCAGGCTTGATTGTCTTCCAAAAAACATACAAGAGAAAGGAGGTAGCTGCCAGAAGCTAGTTGAGTGGGTTTCTTGAGAGGCTGCCCTGAAGCTTGAAGGTGTAGGTACTGAAGACATAGATTAGCATCTCAGTAGTCCTATTCCTACTATCCCTGGAGGAAGCCTGGAAACACATTCTTCTAAGCTGCAAACTCTGACACAAGGTAAAGCACAACTCCACATTTCTACTCACACACTTTTTAAAAACTCTACATTTGAACAACATTTTAAGATTTCTTTTTTCTGTTAGGCATCAGGTCAATGGGTTTTTCATGATCAGTGTAACTGCCAGGAGAAGGAAAAAGTATGATTTCATACAACCAGGCATCCAATTCCTCTCATGGAAAGTCAAAGTTGCCTCGGAAACATGGCTGCTTCCGCAGCCATCCAATTTTACCTCTTTTGTCCCACAGGACCAGGCTTTAGAGAGGCTTCATTTATTTACAGGCCCTTCCACTGGGCTTCAGTTATCAGCCAGAAAGGCTGTGGACACACACACTTCTAATGGCCTGTGTTTTGAAACCAAGTCTAATCTGATGGCACAGTGCCCAAACTCCTTTTCCAGCATAGCCATTAAAGGATGTAGGTTATTGCTGTTGTCACCATTGATATTTGTCATTGTAATGTAATTAGGGCCCTAAAATGATGCATTACAGCCCTTGGCACAGCTTCTATTAAAATCTTTTCTTCTGCTCACTGAACTGCGACCTGCTTTCTGATGAATAACAGACAGACAGCTTTAGGGTGAGGAACAGATTCATCAAAGTAGTATTTTCCAGCTCTGGAAATAAAATAAATAAATAAATGAGTGACAGGGCAACCTAAAAAGAAAAACATGAGGGGGGGGTGAGGGGGAAGGAAAGCAAACAGCATACTTGAATTTCATCTGACCACTTGAAATTCTGATTGCATCTAATGACTCTTTCTTAGGACAATATATTCTCAGCCTGTGAATCACATGGTTAATCAGGGCTCTAATCTGCTATCCATCAGCCTATGCCAGCACTGTAAATTCCAATTACATTTATAGGTTATGTGGGTCATGCATTCCTGAACAACTATATTCACGGATATCCCACGTAAACTGGCACGTTTTCTGAAATGCTGTTGTTAGTGTTACTGAATGTTATAATACTATTCAAAGCTTTATGAAAGCTCCTGATAAACAACTGCTAAATTATTGCCTGTGGATACAGCATGATGCTCTGAAATAGCATTAATGGCCCAATAAAAGGGTGACTGTTCATGCCAAAATATAAAAAAGATAGCTTTTGCTGCCACAGTTTGTCAAATCTGTTAACAAACACCGACACTTCTATTACTCCTTTCCCTGAACACAGAAGATGCTTGGTTTTGCATAAAAACACAGCAGCATGGAACCAGAAAAGATGAAGGAAAGGCAGAAAGGAAAGGCTTGGGCTTGAATTGCCTTTTTGCTTATGTAATGCAAGCTTGTATTGTTAGCTTCCTTTGGGAGACACCCACAAGACACTGTTTTCAAAATTTTGATCTCTTTTCATAGCCACTTATGCGACATCATTTTAAAAAAGACAAAGATTAAATATTTATTAACTACAATGTTAATGTTTTTCTTGTTTTCAGCGTACAAAGAAATTATAATAAAATCACTGTGCCAGAATCCGTTCCCAGTAAAGTTATGAGGACTCATTTCAGTCAACAGTCCCCTCGGAATTGCTGCAGGGATTCAACTCAAGAGCAAAATGCACCCAAAAAGTTGACACCTTAAGTTCACAACTGCCTACAAAGAGTTCTGAAAAAATGTTCAAAGTCTGTAGACAAGACTGTACCTTAGGCCACACGTGGTGACCCAGTCTATGAAGGGGGCTCAGTAAAGCTGGTCCTTGGAGCACAACCATGGCTCCACAGCTATCAGTTGTAGGAAAAGAGGAGCATATGATGGACCATTAGTCTCCTAAATCCCTTTCAGGATGGAAACACAGTGGTTTAATTCAATTTACCCTTGCCACACACAGCTAAAATAGGACATAAGCACTCTGTTAAATATGTTCAAGTGCCTTAATTAGCATTTGAGCATATGTCCAAATTCTTAGCGCTGATTGAGATTAAAAAAGAAGAAAGAGTCATACAAACTCCAGATATTAAAGTATTCAGAAATGTTTTAACAAATAGGGAGTTCAGAAAAAATTTGCTGCACAAAAATACCTATTTGCACTCCCTTTATCCTGGGGAAAAAAAAAAAAAAAAAAACATAAATTATTCTTTGGAAAAAAGAAAATTAGGATTTTATTTATAGAACATAAACTTTGGGAAAATATTTCCACTATATTTCACGAAGTTCCATGGTTATTACAATTATAAAAAATTGCCGGTAAAGAATTACCACTGGAGGCTCTAGGTTTGTCAGTGGAATGGAAACAAAACTACTATATATGTATTGTTGAAATAAACCAGAATAATAAAACATTATTGGGAAACCCATTTCAGCAGCCAGTAGGAAGAAGAATATATGCAATTACGCTTTCAGAAAAATAATCTGCAACAACTGTTATTTCAGGTTTAATTTGTTCTACACAATGCAGCCTTTGCCAAAAAGATCAATCTAGTTTATTAAGTGCTTACCAAGAACACATGCACACACCCTAAACAAGCATTTCACAAATTAGTGAGAACAAAAAAAACATTATTACACTGTATGAAACATATCATGATTCTGAATAAAGCAAGCAAAAAAGCTAATCTTAGTATTTCACAGAAAATTAACTCTTCATTCATAAAGAAGAATGTGTTTTGTTTTAATCACAGACTTTTGTCTGGAAGTGCTTACTCCAGTTCTACAGAACTGGAGGAAATACTACAAGGCTTGAATATGTAATTTCTCTTCAGCCCTGAAGGAATGGTGTTTGGAAACCAAGACACAAAGAGCCAAGCCTTATAGTAAAAAAAAGCAGAGGGAAAAGACCTTCTTATCTTTCGTGGTCAGCAGGATACTAAACAAAAAAGATCCTCTTCACTAAGCCGATTGCTGATGCTTAGGAGATATAGTTTGAGCAATGCACATATAAGCTGCATGTAACCACCACCACTAGACAGCCAAATAACCATAGGTACCATTCTCCACCTCACTTTTCTAGCAACCTTTTAGACAAACATCCCAGATAAGCTCATAAAGTGATGCAACTTTCCCTCTGCAAGTTAATTTAGTGTTTTATAAGTTAATTTAGCTGCCTATTTTGCAAAAAATACTGCAAACAGCAGCATAAGCAGTAAACTGGAGTGGCAGATTTCTCTAAATCAATTTGCTAATGTACATACTACTCTGTGGGCTGGTGAAGTGAATTGATAAGACAGCTTTTATTTAATGTCTCAAGAATCACATGGAGCTGAACTGAGCATGAAAGCATAAGTCCTGAATCATTCATGATTAGAACAATAAAAAGCAAGTCAAGTTGGGTGACATATAAACATGCATCAAGGCTGTCACCTGATGAAGTCAATGGGTTTTTGTTAATATCAAGTTACATCAGAAAGTAGGGGAATAGAAATGCCCAGCCTGGAGATTACCAAAGTTCTTCAATTGCTCAGGCAGCCACAAAGCTGCATCCTGCCCTGCCCTGACATATGTACCTGCAGAGCATCCAGAAAAAACGCTGCAAGTGGAACTTAAAATGACAAAGACTGGCTTCAATTTCCCTTCCTCAAAGGCAGCAGGAAACACTTGCTGAAAAATCAGACAGAAATGAGTAAAAGGACACTGCCACAGGAAATGCTGTTTCCGTCAGCACAGCTTTGAAGTCCTCTTTAAGGTGCTATGCCTTCACCTACAAGCAATCCTCAGCATTTCACAGCAATATCTTTTTTGTGAAATATGTCCTCATTACATAGGGATGAGAAGTTTCCATCACTCTCTACCAATTTTTAAACTGTGACTTCACAGCTTAAAAAAATACAGAAAAAAAAAAAAAAATGTTTTGAGCTTATAGACCTATGGCAGCTTCAGCTCTAAGTCAGTATTTTGCATCTGTCCCCTAGCTGCAATTAGGTCAGAATTTCACATTTTAATCTTTCCCATAACAGCTGAAAGACAGCAGCACATGCACAATCCCCTACTACTCAATTTGTGCCCTTCACACACTCTGCCAAAGAGTCTGACCACAGTTCTGCACCTGCTGGAAATGGCACAAGCCAGTCTGAGCCTGTCCTTGCAGCTATATGCACACATTGGTCTTAGACTCTGGTTTTAATTTAGCTGGGGGAAAAAAAAGTCTCCTATGTCTTTATTTACAACACGGGTTTTTTATACTTTGTCTCACAGGGGCGACAGGAAAACTAGAACAAAATCAGAAAGGAGTTAGAAAGGAATGCTGCAGATCAGTAGTTTCCATGTTTTATCATGAAAAATTAAACAAAGAAAAAGAAAACTGAGTGTAAAAATATATTCTCAGTAGGCCTGTGTTTAACTTGAGGTGGTGGCCTTAACTCCTCTGAAAAAATATTAAGGGGGCAAAATTTCACAGAAAAGGTGAAAATATCTAGCATTTTAATCTAAAAGAAACCATGCTTTTAAAATTTACGTATGTATGTTGTGCTTACAAAAGAGAGTTCTGATTTTTAAAAAAAAAAGTTACCATAAAATGAACACTGCAGCAATTTTCCCTCTACAAAACAGAACTGTCAATGTCGACTTCTGACCTCACCAGAACTTCACCGCAAATAGATGTAAAGGAAGACTCAGAAATAGCTATAGGTACCTGTTATCCTTCATCCACTCTCTGTATTGTGGCTGCAATGCTTACCCTGGAGCAGCATGCTTCAAATGTTAATCACTTAGAAGCTGACATGCTACCAGAGTTGAGAACTGAAAAGTTTGTGGGAGATTTCCAGTTACACCTAAAAAGTTAATACTTTACAGTCTTGATACTTGCAGAAAGCACTGCAACTATCAGCAACAGACAATGGTCCACCAAGAAAGAAAATTAAGTTTCTCCAGAAAGTATTATAGGTTTTAATGAACTACATAAAACCAATCAATAAACTGATAAAAGCAGCAATCAGAAGTCACCCATAAAAACAAGAAATACAATGTGACTGCTGAACTTAAGTTTATTTTCTTCCAAACTCATCTGGAAGCCAGGAAATCAGTCCTTCTGCATCAGGAACAAGACTAATATTTCTCTTCCACCTTTGGTTTCTTTTGTTTACCTGCCTCAGCCCTGCAGGTTATGAAAGATGGAGCCCACAGTTTGTCTGATTCATTGATAGTCACACTCTATGTGTTTGCTTCCAGAAAAGAAAACACGAGGAATGAACACTGATCTATTTGGTGGATTTGTTAATTCTGTTTACAAGAATTCCCAGAGTGCTTGGACACTTTGCTGGATATTACCTTCACTCATTAACCTCTTCCTCCTACTCAGCAATTTCACGATACATCACAAACAGCAATCAGTTCAAGAAATAAAAAGTATTTATTTAAAGGAAACAATATTTTAACTCATTTCCCATACCATGAAAAATGAGCAATACTCAGATGCAATTTCTGCAGATTGACTCAACAGATTTTAGCATTTGTGACAAAAGACAAAAATATTGCCCCTTTTTAAGCCAATACAGAACATCACAGCTTTAACATCCCTGAAAAACAGTGCAGTGGATTCTGTGGCAATGATATTACCAAGTTTCAATTTTGAATCCTTACAAAGACAGAAATCCAAATAAGACCTGTTATTCTCTCACATTTTAAACCAAGTTAAGTATGATACCTGCTAATTCTTTCTCAAGATAAATGATTCATACTTTATCAAATCCCAGTTGCTGGAATAGAGTGATCATTGGGGAAGCAGAGTACATTTAAAACACCTTTCTCCCTTCCTGATCTAAAGCAGTCTTTGTTTGTTAAATCAACACACTACAAGTGAAAGTTTACTAAAATACTAAAAGCGTATAAGTAGGACACATTTTCTTTTACTCCAAATTTAAATGTAAGTTTCAGCTTCAGGTTTGGCTCATGATTTCCTCATGCTCGAGATGGCAATGCCATAGACCTACAGAAGCACCAGCTGAAAACTTCCAGTACTCTGTGGGTAAGGGCAGCTAATCACTAGGAGCTTACACCACGGATGACACAGTCAGTGAGGATCCCAATTCCCTTTCTCTGGAGCATGTTGCCCTGAGAGTACAAGGGACAGTGTCAGGAGCTGGGGAGCTGAGCAGAATCCCCAGCAAGACTGGACATCCCACACTTCACACATCTCTGCCACCACTCAGATGATACTGATTCCTAGTTGTATTTTTTAAGTAAAAGACTTGCTGCAGCAACCAGCTCAACAGGAGGGGATTCTTGATGCAGCAGAATACTGCTTTCTGAAAAGGAATAACAAAAAAAAGACTGAAGTTCCAAATCCTATCGAGAAGAAAATATTGGTACGAATTGTCACTGCTCATAATTTCCATCATTGTTCATCATAACGATCTCTGGTGAAAATAACTGTTCAGATTTCAGCACTTCTACAATTAGGATTGCTTGCTATTTTTCCTTCTAAGTGAAGGACAATGAAAGAATAGGTAATTTAAGCCTTTAACATGTAAATACCTAACAAATGGTAGTTTCATTAGGGAAATACCTCTAAAACCACCAGGTAGTTTACAATTCTCTTTTTAGCCTTCCTAAGAAGACACATTTACAAAGCAAAAGCTAAGACATTTGTAATACATGCATGCTTAATATGTTCACAAAAATTCCCTTGTCCAAGACAGCTGGATACACTAAGTACACATTGATGTTCAATTCACTTGTGTGGCATTCCTCCAGTAAAACTCCTACCAAAACAGAATCTGAGTCAAGCAACCTAATGGCATTTATCTTCAAATTACATAAGCAATATTGAAGTCTTCATCTAAAAGGGATTTCAACATAAAATAATTTTTTTGTAGAAAGGTAACGTTTAAGACAATGCCACAAAAAGCAGAACAGGAGGAATGGAACAAGAACTGCTTTCTGGTTAGGAAATGTAGATTTCATGGAACATTTTCCAGTGTGTAATTCCTGTGGGATCACCCGTTGTGGAGAGCTACTATGAACTGCATTAATTTCAGACAAATGCTTAAGACACACCATATGTTAAGTGTGCTTCTCATGATCCTACACCTACAAACTCTAATAAGAACATCTAGAACATGGAAAACACTTCAAATGTAAGCAAATATAGGGGGTAAATATAGGGCATAAATAACTCTCTAAACAGATCAAAGCAGTTCTCCTTAAACAGGTTCTTATCAAAAGAGGCATCAGTCAGAACAAGACTGCTTCACAAAGCTGCACCAGTTTCACGCCCACGATGTGGGCCAGAAACACGGATTACACACTCACCAACTATGATGTACTAGGCATAGAAGAGGCTCTCCCTGAATCCAGCTACTCTTGCTTGCCCCATCCTTCTATTGACAATATTCTATTTTTGTGAGCATGTGATAAACTAAGCAATGAATTTATCCACATTAAAGCAGACCCCACTTTTAAACAAAACAGTTGTTTTTTTTTTTCAAAAAGAAATGCCATCCCAGACCCAGTTTATCACAAGGCTGATCCAAATGCAGGATCACCCCTTTCATTACCACTGCCATCTTTTGCCTGCTCAAAGTGCACAGAAGACTTCTGTCCTAGAGATACAAAACCTCCAAGATGAGACTTACTCTGAACACTCTCTTGAAAATGAAAGCACAGTTAAGGGAATAGCACATGCAGCAGCATTTCTGTCAAGCTGCTCATCTTATCAGAGATACCAGTAGTTCTCTGGACAAGATAAAGCACCCTGTTTCACTTCCTCCACTACACTGCCACATATTGATATCAATCACATCCTAAACATTTCACCTCTCAGGTTAGTATCATGATTGGTTTAACCAACATTTCAACCAGCCTTTAGAGCCACCTGTTAGATATCTGGTAAATCAAATCACCAATACCCAACTTCACAGTGAATTCAAAATAATAAATAACTATTGCAATTAGTGCAAATTAGTGGCAGACATACAAAGCCACACTGGTCACATGAAGAAATTAAACACTGTGGTCAAAACTGTGAAGAAAAACCCACACTCACAAAACAATGTATGTTTTTTCAGTTATAGCAGACAAATTGAAAGACAGCAAAACTACATTTCCATGCCCTGTTTGTTGTGAATTTAATGGATTTCTGGCTTTTTAACATGGAACAATTCTATAGGCTTGTTAATTTCATATTTAGCTTGCTAGGTCTGTAATCTTGCCACTCTTTTAATCAAATAGGTTTCAGGTGAGCATTTACATGAAAAATTAAAATCCTAACATTTTTACCCACAAAATACACAAAGGTTGGATACATTCTTGTTTATGAGAAACCATGCATAGTTTGTGCATAGTTTTGCACAAACTATGATAATTATTTCTTTTTGTAATAGCAGTTTCCCATGACAATTAGAGACTTAGTTGTGCTATTCTGTCTGCATTAGAAACTTGCCAGAAATACAAGAAAGGTAACCTTAAAATAGCTGAACTACCTACCAGCAGTTTGCAAACCTGCTTATGTAAAATCATCATCTGTTTTCCACAAAAGAAGCAGAAATGCTGGGAGGAGTAGGATGGAAAATAGGTTTGATGACAAGCAGATAGCTCAGACTGCTCTTCCTTTGTGTGAGCTTCAGTGAAGATGAGAGAGTATGTTACAAAATATTATACCTCAACATAAAGTGAAACCAGTTTAAAATTACTGATTTATTTACTGAAATAAGTCAATTTTCACTACTGTAACACACCAAGTGTGGGTGAAAGCAAGGCGAAGAGAAGTGAGAAAACATTTACTTTTTATGTCGCCAACAAGGGATATAGTTACTTTTACCACCACCAGGTTACTTTTACCGCCAGCAGAAGCATAACTTCTGCTCCTGAACACAAAACCAAAGTTGCTTTAAACAAGCTACAGAATAACCCAAGGAGCTGGATAAATACTCAGCACAGCAAAACAGTGACAACTCCGCAGTTATTAGGATCTGAGCAAGGCTGTTCAACAGCAGCTAAAGCACACCTGTGTGTACTTCAGTCGTACTCTTAAATACCATCCACATGCACCAAACACCACTCTATCTTAACTCTGTACCGTAAACAAAGTATTCAAAGTAGACCCCGTTTTTCTGCAGTCTAAAGCAATACAGAATTACTCTCAATATCCACCGCAGAACCTGTGCAGGGCTCATGTGATATGGCTGTAAACCAGACTTACTCCAGCTCTGCTGACTAACCCAGACTGCACACTGAGAGATTTTATTTGGTTACATTCACAGCTGTTCTGCATCCACAGCTGACTCCCTTCTCAGGGAGGGCAGCCACAACAGGTAAAGCTAACTGATGCTTGAATACAGAAATACCTGCTTTACCACCAAAATCCATCTAAATGATTCACCAAAGTGGAAAAGCAGAGCAGTGCTTTAGTGAAGAGAACTGGATATCAAACCTTTCTTTTATATTGTGTTGAAGAGAGTCCTTAGACTAGTACTTCTTCTCAAAAGTTCAACTTGCATTTATGCTCAAATTTACAGCTTCTCTCATGCAGGGTATTCATATACTGAGGAGTGATGATTCAGTCAAAGCTGTGATCCTCAATACTGAATATGAAGCTGGTTTGCCTAATCTTCTGACATCTCACATTATCATTAATTTCCTTCCTTCAACTTCTGCAACAAATAAATCAAGAAAGAGCCTTGAGGAATTCATTGTCCAGTGGGCAGGTAAAAATACAATCATAGTTAAAAAGAGATTGGGAAACTAGCTGAGAGCTACACCAAGATCCTGCCTCAGCCACATTTTGCTTAGTTCCACATAGAGCCACCCAGCACAGAAAAGTGTATCAAACCCCCTATTTTCTCAAACTTCACAATGTAATTGCTTGCATCAGTGAACCAAGATCCCATGGTGCTGCAACCACTGCATGTATAGCTATACATGCATGGTGAAGGTTTGGGCACACAGGTGGCATGAATATTACCACAAAGTAAGAAATTCTGCTTTGGTTTTCCCAAAAAATCCCACCCTGGCAAAAAAGCAGTATTACTGCTTTATTATTACTATTATTACCCCATTGTCCACTTCCAAATGGAGGACAGAGGCAGAGAAGATAAACTACCACAGGCAAACTTCCTCAATACAAACCAAAGCAGTGACTGCATTACCACTGGAAGGTGCATTACTGGAACCTGTTACCTGCAGCTGGGACAGAAGATAGCAGAATTCACATGGGAAACAAAAGGAGGACAAAAACTGTCATGGGAAAGAGCACTCTGCCCCAAGCATACCACCCTATTAGATAAACACAGACACTCCTAAGTGACTCCCATGTAATAGCATCTCACCTCCCATTTCTTAACACACTGCTCTCCAAACAATCCCCTGTGGTAAGGGCAGGGAAACAATATTAGTTCCACTTCCCAGACAGAGATCTGTAGCAGTGAAAGTCACAGACGAAGTCTCCAGAAGATAAGTAATGGGATTTTTAAAAATGTCTTAGCAGAGTAGACATGTAATTCTGCAGAAAATTAGCGAGAGACAAATACTCAAGAGGATTTTCTAGAATACCTAAGTACATGGGGGCTTCTACACTTACTTATAAATATGCAAATATAGCTTTGCATCTTTGCATCCCAAAAAATCCCACAGAACACTACTAGAAAAATCCCAAACTACAGTATTCAGCCTCTAGCCCCCCCACTCAGGAATGACACAGTGATGAAGTCACTAAAAGTTTCCATCTTCAGCACTGAAGCTACCCACTAACCCTACTGAGTCTTTGGCTTAATAATATCAAGTTCTTTGCCATACAGCTCACAACTCAGCCCTGCAAAAACCTTGTCCCTGCAACACCTGCAACTCAGTACTTCCCCAGCCATGTTCCCCAGAGAGCTGAGAATTTCTGTCAGCATTATTCACATATTCACATAAAATACAGCAGCAACACATTAAAAAAAAAAAAAAAAAAGTGGAGATCAGACAGACTTCTGTGTAACAGCTTAGTCGTTAAAGAGTTTAGTCAGACTGATTATACATTACCTATATTCTTTCTTTACTTCTCTTTTCCTGTCCAACAGGTTTCTGCAAAAAGTGGAAACACTCCCAGTTCTTCCCCAGGAAAAGGAAAGTCTCTTTTCCAATCCCTGCTTAGAACTAATGTACATGAAAAAACACCACAGGCTAAACCATGTAAATAGGTTTTGGGCAGAGACTCTAGCCCAGTACAACTCATCCAGCTGGCCAGAGTGTTTCCAGTAGGGACAGCATAGCATGCACCTCTCCTCTTTCAGCTTTACTGGACATTAAGAATCTCACATAAACTAGAGTGTTTTCTGCTGGGCATACCAGTCATTTTCCGGGAAGAGAAGAAACATGGCACTTCCTAATAGATAAAAAAAGAGCTGGACTAAGATTAATGAAGAGTCCTGCCTTCTGCAGCTACTTGTTTAAGAGAAGTCCATACTATGCTTATACTTTAATACAAACATTAGGCACCGCTCTTCGAAAATGATTCTGAAAATACTAAGCCAAGGCAGCATATCCTGACAGCACCAACCTAAGTGACTTCAAGCAATGAGAGATTTGAGACACTCCTGCAACTTCAACATTACCCTATGAATGTGCTAGATTTTTTTGGCACCATGCTGAGTCACATAACTTACAGCACACACATCAAGCATTTGTCTGCCCTTGTTCTGCAGCCCAGTGGTAAAAAAGTGCCCACAGCATTGCTCCCATCTCACTGCAGAGGCAGTCAAAGCAGCTTATCCAAAGTCCCATGGGAATCCCATAGTCCAGAAGCTTGCACTAGCTTCCCTCCAAGCCCCAGATCCTGCCAGCTGCATCTCATCCACCTGAGAGCTTTCTGCCTTGCTTTACATTAATACAGAGAGGCATTTCCTGTGTCTACAGATTTTCAGGCCCTCCAGGTCTGTCATAAGCTTAAAAAAAAAAACCCCTCTTGACCCTTAACACAGTGCATACTTACAGCTGCATTTTTCTTTCAAAATGTGTAAACTAAGATTATCCCAGGATTCTTTTACCTACACAAAGGGATGTTAAAAATCAAGGCTCCAGATGAAATACACACTTGAGTTCCCAGCACAGAGAGCTAGCAGCAACTAAACAAAGGACAAAAGATAATTCTCTGCATCCACAAGGCCTCTATGTCCATTTGACTAAAAGAATATTTGAAAAAAATATTGCATATGCAAAGAAGCTAGACATTTGTATCTGCAAAGAAAGTCTTTTGTCTTTCCATGGAAGAAGGTTCTTTAGGTGTATAATAGCAAGGCTGCTAATGTCAGTTTTAAAAGCATCTTGTATACATGCTTGAAAACTCATCCTCAAAGAGAATCCTACAACCTCAGAAAGAAAAAAGCAACCACATGTATGCTCATGGGGCCCTCATCTTACAGTCTAGTGGTGTTGCTGCTTTTTTACATCTCTATATACATGATCAAACCTAAGAACAAGAACAATTTTTATCCTTGGTAGATTGTGGGTTTAGAAAAAATGCCAGTAAGAAACCATGCCCCAGAAACTTCTAGGATGTCACAGGCACACAATTGTAAGACTTTTTCTTATGCTGCCAACAACTGAAATAAGATGCATTTTTTGATGTCACTAGTCTGTAGAGATAAACCAGCAACTTTTTTTTTTTTGGGGGGGGGGGGGAAGACTAACTGCCTGGTTGCATACAAGATACAAATGGAAGATGTTCTATTTATGTTCTTCACATTTAAGATACATTATTAGCTTTGTTTTCCACCTCTAGAAAAGACTAGATGAGATGCAAAGGAAGCAGGGTATCACTCTTGAATTAATTAAACCAAGAACTTATACACAAATTTACTTTTCAAGAATAAATACATAAAAAATAACACTAACATAACAAGTCCTTTGGCATTTGGATGAAGTTGCCAAAGACATTTCTTTAATACAGCAAATATGCAGGAAAGCCTCATCAATACTTGATTTTGCTGTTTGTTGCAGATATTGTTCGGGCTGAGACAAAAACAAAACACATATTTTACCACCAGAAATTAGAAAGTACTGATAAAAACTGCAAATAAGCAACACGTTCAGACTTCAACAGCCTTCTGCAATTAGGACACAAAGTCTACTGGTCAAATTGAGTGTAAGAATAGACAATCTATCCTTTGTTAACACACCGAGACAAGCATACAGGGAGTGTTTTATCCCTAAAGTCTTTCAAACCTGTTGTTCAAGACTGTGGATGTATATTTCAAGAAGAGGCACCTACTTTGTATCTAGTCACATGCTCTACAAAATTACAGAATTGTGGTGTAGCAGCTGACTCTCTTTTACACATCAGCACAGTGCCATCTTTCAAAGAGGGCACTAAGAAAGTGGATGGTTTTCATATGGAGCCATGAAGGGAACTGAAGGGAAGTAGGAGATGTGAGATGAAAAGCAATCAAACAGCTTCCTCCAAACACTCCCTCTTCTTTGCCTTCTCCCTCAAATGGAAAAGTGTAAGGCCAGGTTTGACTTCACTCTCTATTCTTTCCTTCTCCAAATGTTATCACAAGACCTCTGCTATTTCCAACTTCTATCTCCAAATACAATTAACAGAATAGCAGACAGGAGGACAGCTCAAGTATCTGTGGTGTTATATCTCCTGGTAACCTCTGGAGCATAAGGACAAAGGAAACTCCACAGCAGTTAAGGCACTGCTGGACCTTGTTACACAGAGAACTCGGGTTTGGAAGGACTCCTCTTCCTTCCACAGCAAACACATATTCATTCAATATTCAGTGATTCCCTAGAATCTCTCATCTAATAATGGATGTTAACTAACTAAATCTCAGGCCACACCCCATCACATACAGATCACCACCACTTCAGTGAGAGACAGAGGCACAGAAGAAATGTTAGGAGACTTTTGCAAAGGGCTGCAGAGCTCACAAACTCGCAGCGAGAGAAACTCCAGCTGGCAACTTGTCACACGCCCTAAATTAAAAATGGCCTCTCCCCTGGGTCTGAGGCAAGCAAGCCCTTGGATAAGCATCAGCAGGTATCTAGAGCAGGAAACAGAACAAACAGCAGCACTGCTTGTCTCTGCAGATCCATGGGGCTTCATGAAGGACGAGTACTAACTCTTGTCTCCTGCAGCCACCATAAAAACCCAGTGGAGACCCACATCCCTCTTAACCAAAACCACAACCCAGTTTGGCTCAGCTGCTGGGCTCAAACGCCCACATGGAGTCCACCTGGCTTTTTGGCTGTCGTGCAGCAAGGTGGTGGCTTGTCCACTGGCTCTCCCAAGGCAGGCAGGTGAAAACACAAGGACAAGCACTGTCAGCCGTAAGTGTGCTCCCTACCCCAAGCCTTAGCTTTGCTGCACTAGTTGTTTTGCCTCCCTTGCACTTACTAATAGGAAAGTGCAATTGCAAAACAGCACCGTGTCATCAAAAAGAAGTTGAGAATCATTTCAGATATGAGGCGTGGCTGAAAACTTTACTTATTCACCCCTGTAAAAAGGTAAAAAAGGAGAAAAGTGGCTATCCAAGATAAAAACTTTGCTCAAAGACTTCTCTATTTTCCCACTGGTTTTAAAAAGCAACATTTGAATTGCATGATAAGTAGCAGAAACTCGTTTACCAGTACATATAAGTTACTGAGAAAGAGAGATTAACCAGCTATCCTAATATTTTAATCTGGAAGCTCTGTTGTCTATCTCATTATAAGGAATGTGCAAAAATGAAGATCCACCTCTCCTGCCAAAAAGCAAAAAGACTTGAGAAAGAAAAAGTGTGATCAAAATGCTTTCTCCTTCTTAACCACCAGCTAAAAAGCGCAGTCCAGTTTGCGTTATTAATAATTTTAAATAATACTATCAAGTTAACATGGTAAATGGCAGCTTCAGCCCCAGAGCGACTGTCAGTAACACCCTGTAACCCTGACTTTGTCAACTCTGAGGTCTGCACCATCCCACAAGAATTCTCCCACTCTCTACGTGGACCTTACCACTGCACCAGTTCAGTGGGCTTCACATTACCTGCTCCTTCCTGATCCCCAGCTGAGCCTGTTGCTGTAACCCCATGGGCACCCCTGAGCTCTGAGGAAACCAATTGCCTTGAGGACACAACAGACTCAGGCTGGGCCTTTATGCTGTTGTTTCTGGTTTTAAAATTGTCAGTGTTAAATTTCAAAAGCGTTTGCTGTCACTATCGGCAAGCACCACAATATTTTATTAAGTATTTGCAGAGAATCGTGTATTGGCCTTGCTCTGATTTGTTGATTTAGGGTTCAAAGTAAGAAAATAAAGGTTATGATCCCGTCTGCTCTCTGTAGGACTCTTCTGCTGTAGTATATGAGCACCACAGGCTACACCTACACTGAAAGGCAGGAGATGTCTCAGCAGCAGCTTCGTCATGCCCTCTCTGTGGTGCTTCTCCACCACTGGCTACTCAGTCCCAGGGCAATCTTTCTGGGCTAAGCTAGAACGGGGGGTTTTCTCATTTGCAAAGTCACCAAACAGCCAAGCCACAACCATAGGCAGACAGAGCAACATAAAAGAGGTTTACCATACTTTAGATAGAGGAATGAGCAGCATTTTTAACAATTAAATGCTCTCAGTTATCATACAGAACATGCACACAGTATATAATACATATATAATACATATATATAAAACAAAATCTAGTGGCAGGGCCTAGTGTTATGCAGATTATTCATAACATGAAGGGGACAAACTTTTATTTCTGCTCAGCTGTGAGATGTTCCACCAAGGTTTTTTAAGCAAACACAAGAAAAAAGAAAAGCACACATTTCTCACTCTGATGTTTCACATCCCAAACGTAACAGTAAAAAGTTTTTCTCCTTTGAAGAATTTGAATCGCATGCAGCAAATGTCAAAAACCTCTGGCTGTGTAAGATTCTGCAGAGAAGCCATTTAAATAGACCAAAAGAGAGGCCAACTCAGAACTATATTCTCTGTTTCCTTCTAACAGATGAAAAACTGCCACCACCATATCTCTGCCACCTTATGACACAAAAACTTAATCAGAAAGGTTCTTTATATATTTTCAGTTTGCTACAATTTTCCTTAGAAGAGTACACCTCACATATTTTCTGAGAGCAGGAAATTATGACAAAAAATTGTCCACTGCATCTCATACTCAACTCCATTGAAAAAAACAATTACAGAAGAAAGAAGAGACAAATCTAAGAAGTATGAGACATGAAAACTTTAGCAGCTTAAAATTAGAATGGAAGTAAAAAGAACTCTAAATGTATTATGTTTATCTCACGATTAATTTTCAGCCAATCTCATGATATTCCAGTGACTGGCATGACCTAACATTAGGAGTTGGCAATACAGCATACCACACAACTACATAACCATAAGGAGACCAATTCAAGTTTACTGTGGGGACAATAACTGACTTGCCTGACCTGTGCACATTTAAGTGTCTTGGCCATAACACCAGTGTTCAATATCAGAGAATTATGTACCTCTCCTGGGCCAAGAGGGACGCTTTTTATGCCCAAATCCTATCCATATAGGCAAGAAATCACTATTCAGAGTTCTATTTATTATTTGTGACATATTTCAGTTATATTTTAAAACTATTATTTAAACAAAAGAAATATGGACTTTCGATATTATGCCAAAACCATTTCTTCTACACCGAACTACAGACACAGCCACCACTAAGACAAACAGTTATCAAGGGAAAAAAATCAGAGAAGTACTTGAAGTAGAATCACGGAATAGATTGAGTTAGAAGAGACCTTGAAGTTCATCCAGTTACCCTCCCCGCCACAGGCAGAGACATCTTCCACTAGGTACCACTGGAACTGTGTAACTATTACCTTGAACCAACACAAAACCCATAAGAATACAGATAAACAGAAAGACAAGTAAGTATTCTTAAAGCAATTTCATACTATTGCATTTTAAAATGAAGATTAATTTTTAACTTGAACATTTAATTTCTGACATAGAACAGCATTACTTCACTATGGATAGGTTTGGTTTCCAGATACACTTTTGTCACCTGCTAGTTAACAAGTATAATTTTTATATTTCCCATCCCACCATCTCTGTTTTGCTCCTGCTGTACCTGCTGGATAAACGTTTTCTGAAAGTTAGTGACAAGATGCACACAATCTGCAGAACCACAAAGGTAACTTTTTTAACAATTACTATTGCACTGTTTGCAAACTTACCCACATTTTTGACAAGCCAAATTCTCTATTATATCCATGAACAGTACACTACAATTATCCATAAAAGAAAGAGAAAAAAGTAAGACCAAATTGGTAACTCTGCTGTTAAAATGTTTTCACCAGTTATAATGCACCAAGTCTGTGGTATTCACTGCGACTGACCGGTGTAAGCACCCTCTTGTCACATTTTGTGACATAAATCAAAATCAGAATCTTAAGGAGCTCACAATGGCAATTATTTCACATGCCTGAATCCTTGTGTTTGAAGTTATTTCCTTAACTGAGACAAGCAGCCAAACACTTTTAAACCAGCTTTACAATCAGCTCTGCAGTCTTAATTCTACTTTCCTAATGTCTATTTTGTGCAATGAAAGAGCTCCTCTAGGAAAACTGGTAATGAGATCAGCGAGTGTATAACTAAAACCTGCACCACAATGCACACACACAATAGGGCAGGATCAAGTTTACACAAATGCTGTAAAGCCTGGGCATCCCAGCAAAGCAATACTTCACTCTGAAACCTAACTGCTAATTGATGTTTTTTTGCCGTACTGAATGACCTCAGCACTTCTTTTCTGCCCCTGGAAGGACAGCACAAAATGGTGCAAAAGCTATACACAAAATGGTGACAATGCAGCTTGTCTCTCTTGGTGGATAGGGAGCCTTACGCCTGTGTCCTATTTCCAGTCACACTGGACAACCCAAAGAGCAGTGGTGCCAGGCAGGAGGGGAGCTTCTCACTGCAAAGGTACACATCACCTTCCTCCCTCCCTCTTGCCTCTCCTCTACCACAGCCCCAAAGGGGCTGGGGATTCTCACTGGAACATTCTCCCTTATTGCAAGTTCCTTTCAATAAAATAAAAAAAAAAATAAAAAAAAAAAATTTAAATGCAAGGATTTTTTATAAGGGAAACTGTTAGGTGACCATAACCACAGGGTCACCACTGGCCTCCTCTGTAATTGCAAGTCAGCCCATGAACTAATACAGTCAGTGAGGCAGCATCCTATCTTTCAAAGACAGAAAAATGCTTTTATGTTTAAGCACTGTAGAGCACAGCCTTTTGCCAGTCAAAACAGAGCATATGTCTTAATTTAAACATTTGCTCAGCATGTTTTGTGCTACTTCCTGTGTCTTAAGCATCTGTCTGAATTTGCCTAAACAAGTGGGAGAAAACGACACTTTCCTTTGCTGATGTACAGCGAAACCGGGATGATATGGAAGCTCTTGTCGTCACGCATGCTATTCTGCAGTTGCAAGGGGAAAGGTTATTTCAACAGCAACTCATGGAGCAGCAGCAACAACAAACTTTCCAGTAATTACCA